>NW_018736672.1:0-77285 GCF_002204515.2 Aedes aegypti
AATCACACGTCATGTCGAACAACTATGACGACAAGCCGGCCACTCCACTCGGGATGGAATCGTGAGAACGTGTTACAACAAGGATGCTTTGTTAGGGTTTTTGTTGAGTTGGGGGACGTGTCGGGGGAGGATCCCTTTATTCAGCGTGGAAATTAGTCACATTGAAATGCAGATTGTTGTCTAGCACTGATTGGTTGAAGACGTACTGATAAGATGTTGAAGATGTAAGTTTTTTTTGAAGATTTCTTTGAAGAACTTCAATTTCAATTGTTAGAATAATCCAAAGTTATCTGTCAAATCGTACACTTCAGGTTAATTATCAAAATTCTATGTCTGAAAGACTTCCTGTAAGAGCTGGTGCTTCTCAAGGCACCATTTTTGCACCAATATTATACAATATTTCCATATCTGGCTTACCTAAGTTACCTCAGGGATGCAAAAATCTGTGTTTGCTGATGACACAGGCCTCTACGGCCAAAATTTAATAATTTGGATTTAATCTTCATACCTGTAAAAATAGAAGATTGCTCCTAATGCTTCCAAAACTCAACCAATGATATTCCCTCTTAATTTGAAACCTTCAAATAGACATATTGTCACGATGAGAGGAGTTTCAATAAATTGGTCAGAGGAAGTTAAGTATCTAGAGCTCATGCTAGATAAAAATTTAAAAAATTCAAAAACAATTTTTGTTTTTCAAAAAATCACATTGAGGGTATTCAAGCCAAATGTGATAAATATGTAAAATGTCTCTTATTAATAGAAAATCAAAACTTTGTCTTAAGAACAAGCTTTTGATATTCAAACAAATTTTCAGGCCAGCCATGTTGTATGCTGTACCAATATGGACTAGCTGTTGTTATACCAGGAAAAAAGCTCAGCAGAGGATTCAATATAAAATTTTGAAAATTATTCTGGAGCTTCTTCTCAGATGTAGTACTAACGATATACAAAGAATATCCAATGTAGAAACATTCTAACATATTTCAAAGAAAATTATTCATAATTTTGGACAAAAATCGTTGCATTCTTCTATTGCTTATATATTCAGGTTAAGTTAAGTAAAGCGTATTTTTCTCTCTTATTTAACTCATTTGTACAATTTCTTAACTGCTAAGGCAAATTAAATGTAATATTTAACATTTTGTCTCTAACAAATAATTGTAATTAACGATAGTAATCTTGAGAGCAAACATCTTCAACGAGGGTCTTGTTGTTCCTGTAAAAGCTGCCACTTTTTGTGAATTCGCTGAAATGTTGGCCAAGGCGTAACAAGTAGCTATTGCATTCAAAAACACACACTTTTTAAATGTCAAAGTTAAACAGTCCTCCATGTGTCAAAATATTCTACCCCTACACAATTCTATGAAAACTAATTGATACAAATTTTAACACTCAACCACGAACTGCTCCGCAGAAGAGCCTGTCAAAAAAGTGCACGGATCTTAATTCATTCAACAATCTCATAGAGTACGCTTTGAAAGAAATCACAATGAGTTCTTTCTCAAGCACTACCAAATTACTTATCTGCAACAGACCACGTCCCCTCTTCAACCCATTTCCCCTAGTCGGTGATAATATTTCCAAGATTTTTGTCTCACCGTTGCGCCATTGCTAAGCGTCAAGTGGTTCAACTCATTTGTAACAATTGAAAACACTTGAGCTCATCCTTTGGGCGTCCGGTGGCGGCAGCGGCAGCGATGACAACGATGGAACCAACCAACGCAACGGTGTCCAACCCCAACAGACACCGAACATGGGCGTAGCCAGGATTTATTCCATCAAAGCTGAGGATCATTACTCTTTTTATCAAATCACAAAAATCTTTATTTACAATCCTAAATTTGTTCATTTGGACCCTCAGAAACTACTGTGAATATTTGAGGCAAAATCCGTCAGTTTTAAGTGGGAAATTAATAAGGTTGAAGTTTGTATGAAGAAAATTGACCAAATATATGGGAAAACAATTACATTTTTTGATTATAAATGACGCAGTGTCGATGCCTACACACTTTTCTGAGATGAATTCTCCAGCAAATCGAATTGATTAAATTTCACCACGGCTTGCTGCATTATGCAAAACGATGCTGATAGTCAACAGAGATATTATGTGAGTATAGGGAAACTGGAATTCGGTTTTGCCCCGTGGTGAAATGGGCAGAAAAAGGATATTTTCAAATATTAGATCCGTATTTCTTTAGTATGGCATAAGAGTGTTCTTGCTTTGATTCAGGATGGTCCAAAAGTACTATTTTTCTTTCTTTTGTTGCCACCTTGGAAAATGCTGAAATACAGTTGCCAGGCTAACAGCTACAGTTATAGGCTTGAACAATTGCAGACTGAATAGTGAAAAATACTAAAAATTCGATAATAAATCTTCTACCTTTTTAGTGGAATATAAGTACAGCCAACTCTCCCTAACTCGATAATTGAAGGGACATCGAGTTAGGGACCTTTTTCAATTTTGAACTTATTATATTATTTTTACAAAATACATTGAAAAATTTTAGCATATTAACCTATAAGATGCTTTTGAACAATCTGCAAAAATTGAAAATTTTTGTTGCCCTAAAATGGGCTGTAAACCTTCATTTTACTATCAGTATAGTCGTATTAGTATAAAATTATTCTATTAGTATAGAATTCATGAAATATCGTAATGTAGAGAGGTAAACTTGCTTGGAGAGACTGAAACAGATAACATCGAGTTCGAGAGTGGTATCGAGTTACAGGGGGATCAAAAGTATGCTAAATTGAAGGGACTGCGCATTTCATCGAGTTAGGGAAAATATCAAGCTAAAGAATATCAAGCAAGGGGAGAGTTGACTGTATTTGAAAAAAACGAATTTAGTACTATACCATTTAATTCCAGTAGAGTTCGTATCTCTTGACAGATACACGTATTCCGACCTGAACTGTAAGGCCGTCTCCACACGGGTAAAAATGCGGCACTCTAAAACAGGAGAAAGAGTCATGATTTCGGGAGGAAAGTGTGTTTTCATGTTGTGAAAATACACCCATGACCAAAAGTCATAAAATCATGAAAACATTTTACCGTAACGCCGGCTGTACGTTACGTTTTCCAATCTTTAGCGAAGAAAAATGGAAATTAAAATTCTCAAATCATGAAGCATGTATACTGGAACCATGAATAAAATTCCATGGAAACATGAGCACTATTCATGGATTTAGTCATCTGTCATTTATGATTCCTATTTTCGATACGAAAAGTGGCAATTTTGGTCATGGAATCATGAAGCATTATGGGCTTCGTAGCCGTGCGGTTTGTGTCACCAGGCATTTAGCCGCATCGTGCTAGGGAGTGTGGGTTCGATTCCCCACCTCAGGCTGGTAAACTTTTCGTGAGAAATGTTTTCCGACTGTGCCACTGGGCGTTGCATGCTAGTCCGTTGTCTAGTGTGGTGCTTCCTTCAAAGGGCATAAATGCCCACTGGAAGCATTAACGTGTCAGTGTCTTTTTTTTTTCAAAAAGAATGATTCCAGTTTTGGTGCTGAAAAAGTTGCAAGTTGAGTCATGAAATCATGAAGCAGGATCCCTGAATCATGAACTCAGTTCATGAAAACGAAACATTATACGTCAATTTAGATCCCAGTTTATAATTGCCATTGGTAAACAAATAAATAAAGATTAAAATTGTTACTGCTTTTGTGCCGATAGTTTCGTAATAAACCGTGAAAACATTCCACAAATGTCAACCTAACGAGTGTGACATCTTTAGCAGGAACGCGAACATTCGGTGGTTAGGTTTGTACGCAAAATGTTGTTACGAGCATCAATTGAACTGGTAAATGGTCCCTGGGCTTGTGGATTGCATGAGTCATGGAATACTCCTAATTAACTCTGCGGATGTGGAAAGTGGAACTGGATTATCCGACTGCCGAAGGCCTTTTGTGACCTGCTCTTTTATAGGATGTGGGGAATGCATCACTTCCGAACAGTTTAAAATCGCCGACGAGCTTGTCAAGCAAAATCTTCGCTCAAAGTCAAACATTACCCGGATCTGCAAAGTCAGGATTAAGTAAGTACATTGATTGTGTCGTGAAACAATGTGGGACCTCACGTGAATTTCACCAAGAATGTCATCGGTATGATGGCAAGGTTCCGAAGAATTTAAACTTTTTCAAAACAAAACTTTTTATAATTTCACTAGAAAAGATCACCGATCGCCACGAGACACGTTGACTAAGTTGAAGAAAGTGACAGTTAGATTTTGTGTAACGCCCTGAGCATACGAATTCTCGCATAATAGTCACGATTTCATGACTTTTAGTCATGATATCATGAAACATAAAATTTTATGAAATGAACAAAAACATGAATCCTGCAACGGATTTTTTTCCGTGCAGTATCGTGTACTAGAGTAGAGTCTAGTACACGACACCGAAGATGGCCTTACAGTTGAGGTCAAAATACGCGTATCTGTCAAGAGATACAAACTCTACTGGAATTAAATGGTATAGTACTAAATCCGTTTTTTATCTACCTAAAGATTCGATTTACAGCTAATTTATACATTTCGCGTGTCTCAAAGATCAAATAATATGTCTCCCGTATATTTGGGGTTGCTGAATCAAATGTTGCTCTTAGAATTGCACCAGCACGACACAATTTTGTGCTGCATACAGATCAGCAAATTTGTAAAAAATACTAGTTTTACTGGTGTGTGAATGAAATTTAAACTACGATATATGAATATGTTTGTTTTTTAACCCACCGAGCATAAACGTTCGTACGAACATACAGTGCTGTTCTGAATAATAGCAGCGCATGTCGATTTTCATACAAAATGCTCAACTTTGACATGCTGTAGTTTTGTTCCCTTTCAAGCAAACGAGCTGAAATTTTCTCCACAGAACTACAAATATAATCAATTTTGTAAATACAAAATTTCAGTTTTTTCTGAGTCCCTGCCGAAAAGTGAGACACTAGGTGAAATTTTTCGAAAAAATAGCAGTTTTTCATTTTAAAATTTTTCTTCTACAAATATTTTAAACATTTTCGGTTTAGGTGTAGGTTTGATAAGTAGGAGGAGATTGTTCCAATGGTAAGTGATATACAATTTAAAACTATGATGTCAAGCCGAAATTCAAATTTTTAAAACTGCTATTTTTTCGAACAATTTCACCTAGTATCTCACTTTCCGGCAGGGGCTTAGAAAATTTTGAAATTTTGTGTTTACAAAATTGGGCATATTTGTAGTTCTGTGGAGCAAATTTCAACTCGATTGCTTGAAAGGGAACAAAACTACAGCATGTCAAAGTTGAGCATTTTGTATGAAAATCGACATGCGCTGCTATTATTCAGAACAGCACTGTAGCTTGATTGAAAATTTCCGATTTACAATTGATATTATCGATTTTTTTACACACTTATACTACCCATAAAGGCATAACTGTCCCATATGAAAAAAGTATGCATTGAGAAAATAGTGCTCAAAGTTTGAAGTTTGTTTTCTTATTCAATTGTTCATAATTTTCTAGTACATTTATGCGTGACATTTTTATGTATTATAACCGCACAGTTGACTCATTTTGCTTATAACGTTAAGCAACAATATAATATTGATCGAAAATCACGCCATGCAATTGCTATTTGGGTTGAAAGTTCATATAGAGACTGTTGTAACTTTATTTTCAATATGGGACAAGCTTCACATTTTTCCACAACAAAGTGTGTAATGTTTTATATGCATAGTAAAGTAGAAGTTTGAAGCGATGAAAAAAGTTGTTGGTTTTAAAAATCCATATAGAACAGTTGTGCTTTTATGGGCAGTACTGTACTGCCCATAAAAGCATAACTGTCCCATATGGATTTTCGAATCAACACCTTTTTTCGTCGCAACATACATGTTTTTAATACTTATGTATTTTACTATGCACATACAAAGTTACACATTTTGGTTGAAAATGTTGTGGAAAAATATGAAGTTGGTGAGTCCCATATTGAAAAATAAAGGCAAAACAGTCTCTATATGAACTTTCAACCGTAATACCAACTGCCAAAATGAGTTACCTGTGCGGATGTGTTGAATGAATATGGCACGTAGAAATGTAATAGAAAATCATGAACATTTGTATGAGAAGTCAAACTTCAAACTTTGAGCGGTGTTTTCTCAATGCCTACTTTCTCCATATGGGACAGTTATGCCTTTATGGGCAGTACAGCCTTCATAGAAAATTCGTCGTTTCTTTAAATGGCTAGATACAGTAATTTACCAAAAACCGAAGAGTAACTTTTTACATTAATTTTCTTTAGCACCTAAACATTGATTTTTGCATAAAATAATCACGTATCATCAAATAAGCTGGTAAACTTTCATGCAAGTTGAATTAAATTGAATAATAATATCAATAGTCAATATCCCAAAAACTAGACGTGCTGTGATATTTTTGAAAACCGCAATAAGAAGCTGTCCATTAATTACCTAAGACAATTTTTAGGGTGTCTCACCCCTCCCTCTCCCCATGGCAAACATTTTTGTATAAAAATTCAAAATAAATTGCATGGCGTATGTAAGAAATCACAAACCCCTCTTCCCCTATAAACCATTACGTAATTAATGGACCGTCCCTAAACAAACGGCAAATTCAACGACCTCAAATAAAAAATTAAGTAAATAGGTATGTATTTGGTGCTTAAGACAAACAATTGTTCCGCAATGGTTCACAAGGATTTTGTACAGTTCCTCTAAGACTAATATAAGAAGGATTTTGTCTGCGCTTTATCCAAGAAAAACTCCTCCATAATTTCCTCAAAGAATTTTCCAAAATATTATTTTATGGAGCTTCACAGAAATTCCCCAGAATTTGTCTAGGGATCCCAATAGGAATTCTTCCAAAATTATTTTCAGTTATTTTTTGTACTTTGCTCTTTCCAAGGATTTTTTCCATAAACTAACCAATTCTATCGAATATATGTGTGTGTGTATTCCATCTAACACCCACTGTCCGGCAGTGATATTATGAAAAAAAACCTTTCTGCAATGCCACTTTGCTTTTGCTGATAGCTTTAGCCCAGGAGTTAGAAGGTGATAGCTCTATTGCAGATCCAGTGACACATTTCAAAATGTCTGGAGAGACACGTCAATTTCGCTTATAATAAGTGCCGCATGTATGCATTATCATGATCAAGTGAATAATAATAACACAAACACGCTTCCAAAATCTAAAATGTACTTTTTGAAATTGGCTCGTATTCAGTTTATCAAAGCATCAATCATAATCAGAACATTCTCACCGAATTCTTCCAAGTCGACCGCGGCGCCATCATCACCATGGAAACCGCCATCCAAACCTCCCTGTTAAGCCAACGTTAAACAACACGTTACAATTTCTCAACATCAAATGTGTGATGGAAAGCATACGCAAATATAATTTCTCAAAACAACTTTTTCTTGAATACATGGCAGTTGGCATAACCAGACCAGACATGTCTAAACGTGATTTTAGAAGGTTGGTGTCTTCTGAAGAGTTGAAGGATATACCATAAGCTTTATTTTGATATAAACATTTTAGCGATCTATCCACCTAGCAGTGCAGTGTGAAAATCATTTTTTCTATAATTGCTCAAATCGGGTAGCTGTCTTCAGCAAAGTTGTAGATAATGATGAATGAAAGTTTTTCTGAACAAACGAATGTTTGTTCACGAGTTACAGAGAATTTTGTATAAAATACCCCTAAAATCAGTTTTTTTAGTATAACTTTTTCTGAAATGATTTTAGCGAAAATGTTTATTCTAGAAAGTTGTCAGCAATCAAAAATTCATGGTTTTTCTCGAAGACACTAACTTTCTATCTCTTCTTATTTTTGAAGTTAATTAAGATTTTTGTTAAAAAAAAACAGTCATTTTTTGTCCTCAAATATAATCGAAAGCGGCAAAAAGCGGCAAACCAAACCACTTCCATCTGAAAGACAATCTTTTAGGCTAACGATTACGCATAAATTCATTTTGTTCCGTCGTGTTCCAATGCTACTTAGAAACTAGTTTATATGGGCAGATTAAAATCATTCATATAGAAAGTTTAGAAAAACTATTGGTTAGGTTCAATCATTTTCAACTTTTATCTAAAATGATGTTTCAAACGAGCGTTTATCTAATGATTTATTTTTATCAATCTTATTCGGGTTAATAACAGTACAAAACATAATTCATATTTGGGAAATAAACAAAAAAAATTGAAATCATCCAATTGTTCTAGGAAACCAGAAATGCAATCATACCTGAAATTTTGAAAAGTGAATAGTATTTGTTAGTTCAAATATTGATATATGTATTTTACCATAGCATATATACCTCAACTGTTCACATTTCTAATCGGCGCTATCATAACCACTTTTCGTGTGGCTACTATCGCTGTCACTATCGTCTGTATCGAAGTCAACTAGAAGAGCCTTAGCATCATCAGATAAAGGCAAATTTTTCTTACCAGGATGCGTTCTTAGTGAAGAAATCATAGGATCCGATGTTTCTAATAATCGATCCAATAAATCCGTGTTAGTTGTTATTCGCGAAATCTTCCGAGTATGATCCATTCTGTAGCGTTTGATGTCTTTATTCCTGCTTTCCTGGGCTTCTTCCGATAGCTGTCTAATGGGTACCAAAAACGACGAAATAATTGTAGATCCATGAATAAGCACCTTGTGTACAGCAGTTGGAAGATAATACCAGGGATAAACCCTGACTAATTTTTTTGCAGTCTCAAGACAATATTCTTCAAATCTAGAACAGTTGACTTCCAGTCCACATGAAAGAGTTTCGAGTATAATCTTGCACCTATATATGAGGTTTGCGCTTAGTCCAGTAATTTCGGCGGATGTTTCCCAATTTTCAAAAAATCGGCGTGCACTATTTCCATTGTTAGATGTGCCAGATCCTCCTGAATCTGACTATCAGACCCATTTTAATACGAAACTGTTTTTGTATACATTGTTTCCTTCTCTTCATTAGGTCTCGGTCGTTTCCTCTGGCTTGCCATTTCTTAATTTCCATTCGATATGAAACGTGCAGAAAATACTCATAGAATCTGATCCATGCATGTAAGGTCAATAATCCATACGGCAAACTATCTTCGATGATAAAACGAAGAACGCACCTTTCAATATCATTCATTTGAGAGGATGTTGCTCCACAAACGTAACATTTTTGGGTAGATTTCGTTGATGTCACAGAATTGCAGACTTTACCCCCAGTGAACCACGTATCGTATAAGAATGTGCGCCAAAAATCTCATATTCATACGTCAAAAATCAGAATCGCACAATATGCCAAATCAAAACGATAAATGTTAACACAAATTGTATACAATTCTCCACTACGATTCATTGTCGACAAACTTTGTTGAAAACAAACCATGCCGTAAATAATATCGAGAGGGATTCGCGATTAGGGCCTATCTGACAAATCAATAACAATGAGAAAATAACCAATAAAATTTTCATGTACAATTTTTAATCCCAATTGGAGAAAATATACTAAAACTTTAACCTTTTCACTTTAATACACATTTCATAAACCTAGTTTCAAAATCCTCATCAATACCACACACATCTCCTACAATTTCCCTAGCTATTTCGCGATAAAAAAAATATTATAAGGTTTCGCCTTAAACGCACTCAAGAATTCCAGTATCGCCCAATGTTATGAGCCTGTAATCGATATTATTTTCAGTGTCGCCTATTACTTTTGCGCCGTGTTTACATTCTGGTTTCAATTAAGCCCGCCATGTACGCCTTGTTTATTTTTTGTTTGCAGTGTCGCCGTTTACTCTCGCCGTGTTTTGATTTCGATTTCAGATGCGCCCATCACTTTGATAAACAAAAACACAGGCGTAATCAATAAAGTGTGTGGTTTGGCACGAAGTGAAGTTTCGTCTTCTACAAATGTGCGTTTTTTGAACAGTTAAATTATCGATAGGGGAAAAGTTCAAGTGCAGTGAATAGACAATCGAGCTACAATTTCAACGCTATATTTTCTTAAATTGTGTACGTTTTGTCAGTTTCGCCTGATTCGCGAATCTTTCTAGATATAATCTAGAATCGCATCAAGTTGTAAAAACTGACAGATCATATATCAATGCAGACTAGCATCAAATGATTCGTAAGAACTTAGCAAAATTTGCCACCCGAGGTTGGTCTCTTCTGGCGGTGGGCATCAAAAACTATAAAGCGTGTGTGCTGTGTAGAAAACTTCCTTTCATGTTGGCAAATAATCACACTTTAATCATGAAGCGGCTTTTGGTGCAGTGGTATGGTACCACGTTAGGGATCCAAAGGTCCGATGTTCGAGGTACACTGGAAACTTTTTTCTTATTTTTATAGGATTTTTGTGGCATTGTATTGCTGACCATGGAAAGTCTGAAAAAGTCGTGGGAAGTGCGTATATGGCCTCCACTTTGGTGTGTATAATAGAAATATTAGTAGTAGAACGCTAGAAGCGTTGTTCTCACAAAATTGATTTTAATAATTATTACCTTAAATTATGGATTTTCATTGTTTGTTCAATACTATGTTGTTGTTTTGGTTTTGAAAATCAATCTGACACTTTGAGGCCCGGTACTCACGCTGTCAGTTCGTGGCAAACTAGATGTTGGTAACACGAACAGCAGCGACATTAGCATTCTTAGGTTAATGCTTCTACTGTGTGTATATAGCGTTTTCATGCATTTTATAACAGTGATTTGATTCATATAAAATGATGTATAGCAAAAAATATACCAACCAAAATGTTGACTGGACCGTCAACCATAGTCATAAGCATTTCATAGTCAACTTTAATGTTCCGTTCGTTTACCGTTATGCAAGTTGGCTAAAGTTAAGCGATTTGGCGGTCAACATACTCTTTTTCAAATATCGAGTTTTCGGCACTTTCTTTTAATAGTTGTATGTAGAAGGGTCGACAATACCTTGTCGATGATGGCCTGGAATTTTGAAAAACGTACTTGTCACCACTTTGTGCACGGATAGGAACAATTGATGTTACCAGCATGTCTGAATCCGTTTTGTTTCCGTCATCTGGATTGAATTTCTGTTTGAATTCGTTGTGGCCAGAACTACCATCGAATCCCCATTTTATGGTCAAAACTATGGTTTGTAATTCAGAATCGGAAAATCCTCCTAGTTCTCCAGAATCCAGAAAATCCAGAAGCGGAACAAAACACGTTTGTCAATATTTTCTACACATATACATATATAAAATGTTTTGTTTTAAGTTAAGCTCTCAGTACACTCTTTGCCAAGTGTGCAAATTTTTCCACGCGCATAAACTAACACTTCAATATCCACTTGACACTTCAGATGTTTTGTCATTGTTGAGACCGATGTTTGCATGTTGGTTTATGTGTGCGGAAAAATTTGCACACTTGACAAACAGTGTACTGAGGGCTTTACTTAAAATCAAATTCAAATGGAAGCTTAAGATTGGAACGTAAAAAGGGCCCAGATAGCCGTAGCGGTAAACGCGCAGCGCAGCTATTCAGCATGACCATGCTGAGGGTCGTGGGTTCGAATCCCACTGGTCGAGGATCTTTTCGTAAAGGAAATTTCTCGATTCCCAGGGCATAGAGTATCATCGTACCTGCCACACGATATACACATGCAAAAAATGGTCAATCGGCAAAGAAAGCTCTCAGTTAATAACTGTGGAAGTGCTCATAAGAATACTAATCTGAGAAGCAGGCTCTGTCCCAGTTGGGACGTAACGCCAGAAAGAAGAAGAAGAAGATTGGAACGTACCTGTTGGCCTGAGCTGTTTTTGCACTCCATTTTATTACAATTCAAAATCTTCCAAAACGATTGTGGCACTAGTAAACGGAAACGATTATAATGGTTAACTTCATGTGAACAGCTGTCATTCTCCCCCTCGCCCTCACCAATACACAGTTACGTGTTAAAAAAATATGATTCTATGATGAACGATGTATTTGTGATAGTTCAAAGGCAAATGAAAAAAAGCGTACTGAATCAAACGTCCATGGAAAATGTGTTATGATATAAGTCAAAATTATGTCTTAAATCTTTTGAACTTTTATTGCTCTGGAAATTTTTATATTTGCAGATAAAACAATAATTCTCTTCAATTATGAACAACTTTCATGTATACACAAAGGTGTTAATATATTTTTTTATAAAATTATTCATAAAAATGCTTCAATTGGGCCCAGAAGTAATAGTTGTTAAAGTAATAGTTGGAACACGACAGGACAAAATTAATTTATACGTAATCGTTAGCCTATAAGATTGTCTTTCAGATGGAAGTGGTTTGGTTTACCGCTTTCCATTATACTTGAGGACAAAAAATGACTGTTTTTTTTAACAAAAATCTTAACTAACTTCAAAAAAGAAGAGATAGAAAGTTAGTGTCTTCGAAAAAAACTATGAATTTTTGATTGCTGGCAACTTTCTAGAATAAACATTTTCGCTAAAATCATTTCAGAAAAAGTTATTCTAAAAAAACTGATTTTAGGGGTATTTTGTACAAAATTCTCTGTAACTCGTGAACAAACATTCGTTCAAAGTTGGTGTCTGAACAGAAAAACTTTCATTTATCATTATCTACAACTTTGCTGAAAACAGCTACCCGATTTGAGCAATTATAGAAAACAATATTTTTACACTGCACTGCTAGGTGGATAGATCGCTAAAATGTTTATATCAAAATAAAGCTTATGGTATATCCTTCAACTCTTCAGAAGACACCAACCTTCTAAAATCACGTTTAGACATCGAAAACTAAAAAACGCACGTTTTTCGGGCTCCGAACCAGTGTGCTTTGGTGGGAAAATATTGAAATTCTATCGATAAATGGTTGAGTTATTTGCGTTCAAAACCGAACATAATTTCATAACGGACGCAAAATTTTAGATTTTAAATTAAATTGCTGTAAAACGTAGTTAACGTCAAAATAAGATAATTCGTACACGCAGCGAACTGGACTTCGAAATTCATACATTTTTCCTTATGAAAAGTGGAACGATTATTGCAATACGAATGCTTTAAATTTATGAATTTCAACCCGATTTCTTGTGGCGAATTTTCATAAGGGGTTTCTATATAGTTCGAGTTCGATATTCTATATGCCTCAGTGTAGAAGGTTAGCTTGGTTTTGTTTGCTCCTATACAATTTGTATACAATTAAAATTTGCTGAAAAAACTTTAAATTTGATAATCTTCAAACTAGTTTTGTTGTCACTTACACCACTTTGCTTCTAACCGTCTCAAATATTTCGTAAATATTCGTGTTTGGGACAATACTTGAAAAATCAAACACAATATTTTTTATCGTAGGGCAGTTTATTTCCATGGTCTAAGGGGCTATTTAATGCACCCCCTGCTCTCCTTTGGCTACGCTCATGCACACCGCAGCCCAGCGAGCCATGCAGCCAAGCAACCACCCCCGAATGCAGCTGCAGCTGGAGGAAGAAAGAACAAAGCAAATGTTCCGGAAGAAGTGCATTTCGTGCCACAACACTTCGACTGACTGAACATGGGGATCTTGCAGAGCGATGGCAAGAACTGGGGCTGGGTATGGTCTCCCTAGTGGCAACGAAGCTCCCGCGTGTGGTACATGACAGGAATGATAAAGTGATTCCGTGATTGCATCCTGGCGAGAGGTGGTGGCGTACCGCTATTATAGTAGTAAGCGATCACCGGGCAGCTGGAGAGTGGGACGACGTCGTGGAACCATTGCTGCTGCTTCGAGTGTCTGTTCGTGTACAACGTGTACAATCCGGGAAGAAGTGGTTCAAGATTTGAACTTCTTCTGGCGCGCAGGGATGCCAGGGAATTTTTCTTTCAATGTCTTCCAATTTCATCGAAAAATGCTTTCCAACGTCATCCACTTGATAATTTCTAATTCTAAGGGTACTTTACTCAGTTTTGACAAAAGACGCGAATCGCCTTAGATTTTCAATATTCTTGTCTTAAGGTAAAGAAGAATCGAAGCTAAACTTCAAATTTTCAAGAGCACGAATCTGGAGAACCAAACATCCGTTTAAACTGAAAACTTAATCGATTTATCACTACCTGGTAGTAACCAATCGATTAAGTCTTCATCTTAAGACAATGTTTGGTTCTTCAGATTCGTGCTCTTGAAAATTTAAATTTGGTTTCGGTTCATCTTCACCTTAAGGTTTGTCCAGAATTTTCAAAATGATCAACCAGTTCCGGAGTTATTCCTGAAGTGTAATGGCTGTTTCCAAATGAAAGCTTTCAAAATCTTATATTTTCAAAATTCTCAATTGAGGCTTTGTCCAGAACCTAACGAATGTCTAAGTGGTTCCAGATTTATTCTTGAAATTAAATGACAGTTTCAAAATGAATATTTTCAAAAAGCTTGTATTTCCAAAATTTTTGTTTGAGGGTCTGTTCAGAATTTTAGAAATGACCAACCGACTCAGAAGTTATTGTTGAATTGAAATGGATGAACCTTTTCAAAAACTTTTATTAGCATTATTCGTGTTCAATGGTTTATCCAGAATTTTAAAAATGACCAAACCAGTGTTACCTATTGGTGCGAATTTCGAATTTTTGAAAGAAGATTTCCAAATGATACAGAATTGTTTTACAAATGCTTTTACATGTTATGAAATATCTTCTAAATGCTGTCAACTCCACTAAAGTATCTTTCAATCTGGCATTCCTGTTCTGCCGGAAAGTACATTTATTCACATATAAACAGTTTTTCTTCCGACTTTATGAAACGAAAAAGAGGAATAGCACCTTGTAAAAAAATTCCTTTTTTGAATGATTCAAAAATATTTCGATGGATTCAACTACCCGTCAACTAACTTTTTATCTATTTCTCTCCTTCCTTTTTCAGGTAAGTGATGAACGAGCAACTTCAAAGGTATATCCACAATTCTGCACAAAACGATAGCCAAAGTGTAGAGGTGAGAGAGAGAGAGACACTTCAAGTGCAGCACGCGGTTTGGTTAGTTATGCAATAGTTATGAACTTGGTACAGGTACCTACCCACGTTATCGCCTTCTCCTGATCCTGCCTACCAGCAGCCAGCAGCCCAACGTCACGAATCTGGTAAAATTGAGGTTGATGGGACCTCGACTTGGCGACGACATATCGGTGGGTGACAAACTCGTTTATCAAAACTTTGACAACGATCGACACTGCGAAAGCGAGTTTAAATGTTAAATGAAGTAGGACTTCTACTAGTTTCAATCTAGTCGAGCACTTTCAAAGGTGATTTCGTTTCTGCAACATATTAAAATTCAGCCGTTTCCGATTACCGTTCCTTTTGTGATGATAAAACAATTAACAACATATTTTCACATTTGTGCAGGTTTATACAACAAAATGTAAAAACTTGTAAAAATTTTATAATTGTATTTATTTATTTCATATATTTGATTGCTCCAAAAGGTGCGTACGATTGATTTAAACTAAAAATATGACGCATGCAATTTAACAATCTGAATTCCATTTGACCCTTCAACTAGTTTGAACAACATAATTCAGAATTGAATAGTTTTTTTTTTCAGAAACCAGGGCCAATAGCCAGAGAGTAGGCAGAATACCTATTGCTTCTCATGGCCGACTGAAATAAATTAACATCAGCTTGTTTGCTACAAAGCTAAATATTTTTTTTCTTGAATTCATGCTTACTGTTAATTTGTGTCATGCAAAACTTTTCTTTAGGTCCTTCAAGGAATTTCTTTCATAATAATTTCATTTTTTTTGTCAGGAATCGTTTCTGGGAGTAGCTTGAAAATCTCCATCGAGTCCTGAGCAATATTTTAAAATAGTTTTATGACTCACAAAATGTTTCCAGAATTTAATTCTGATTTCATCCGAGAATTTATATGAAATCTCTTCAAACGAATTCAAAATTGAGAATATAAGGATTTGCATCATATATTGTTTCATTATTTCTAGCGAAGAACGCACTGAGAACTGTGTAAAAATTCCCCCAAGTACTAGTCTATGATGTCACCTTCGGGAATCTTTCTACATATTTTTCCATACAATGAGCAGGTAATGCGGTTTTAAACTATGCTGAGAACAAGATTTTACCGCTCTCCTTCGTGTATTTTTTTTATTTCTTTTCAATTTGTCTATTTCATCCAATTGCAAAGTATATGTAATATTTAGTTTTACGGTTGTAATGATTGTTACGAACCAATGATCGCATGTGTTCAAACCTTTTCTTTATTCGAAGAGCTGTTTCCCTTTGATGAGGAAGTATCAAAAGGAGGGTGACTAATTCAAGAACTCAGCAAAAATAATCAAGTATATTCATGTTCAAACTGTCAGAACTTTTAATCAAATGAATGATTAAATGAAGAATTCCTTAATACAGAATTCAGCCTTTTTGGCTCGCGGAGCACTTTAAGAAATAAAATTGTTGCGTGGATTACCTATTCTTCATAACCACTCCGTTTGAAATCCGGACTTAACACGCTTCAATCGACCTTCCTTAAAAACCGTGAAGTAAGGTTTATGTTGGTCAATGTTCCATTATGGTGAAGAAGGATCGAAGTCAAACCTAAAATTGTCATGAACGCAAATCTGGAGAACCGAGCATATGTTTAAGCTGAAAAATTGATCGATTGGTCACTTGCCGATGGTGTCTAATTGATCAAGTTTTCAACTTAAACGGATAGTTAGTTCTCCAGAATTGTGCTTCAGAACTTTTTAACTTAATCTTCACCTAACCCACCAGCTTCGAAATTTTTGCTCCAAAACCAAATTCAAACTGCGATATTTTTTCACCTTTTAATATGTTGGTACAATTTTTTCACAAACTATCTAATAACTTTTCTATATTTAGAAACTGTATCAATATTTATCTTTGTCATCAGTTCTTAAAAAGTATTCAGATATTCCTTGGGGGACCAACATTCCTCATATGAAATTTCTTTGACCGCCATTTTGCTTTTAATCAATTTTCCAGAAAAATAAATAAATAAATTAATGTGGGTAATGTCAATTTATGAGGAGTTTCCGAGAAAAAAAATAAACAAAATGGTTGAGTTGCCTTCAAGAAATCTGAAAATTTCAAAATGATGTTTTTTAAGTTTTCAAGATTTTTACACGGCCAGAGTGGTACCTACCTTGATACCTTGATGGCTACAGCGTAGCGTCACGCCATTGCTGGGCGTATTGTAGAGCTCCATCTTCGTCGGTCTTGGGCGAAACTTCTCCAGTTGCTCCGAACGTTTAGGGTCGCCAGGTCCTCTTCCACTGCGTACAGCCAGCGTATTCGTGATCTTCCCCGAAGCCGACCTCTGCCTGGTTTCCTGCTGAATATTATTTTCGCAATTCTTTCTTCCGACATTCGCACTAAGTGTCCAGCCCACTGAAGTCTGCCGTATTTTACACGATTGATAATATTCGCATCTTTGTACACTTTATACAACTCGTGATTCATGCGTCTGCGCCACACATCATTTTCGAGTGCCCTACCGAGTATTGTCTGCAGCACTTTACGCTCAAAAACACCGAGAGCTTTCCGGTCTGACTCTTTCAACGTCCACGCTTCTTGCCCATAGAGAGCCACCGGAAGAATCAATGTTTTATACAGGGCGAATTTTGTTTCCGTTTGCAAGCTGCGGGACCTAAGCTGGTTACGTAGTCCGTAAAAGGCCCTATTCGCAGCCGCAACACGTCTTTTCACTTCGCAGGAAACGTCGTTGTCACATGTCACAAGTGTTCCAAGATAATCAAATTCTTCAACAACTTCAAACACATCCCTATCAAACACTACCTCAGCACCTACACCACCATGCCTGACTCTATCTCTATCTGCAACCATGTACTTCGTTTTGGTAGAATTAATAGTCAGGCATATCCTCGCTGTCTCCCTCTTCAGAGGCACGAAGGCCTCTTCCACTGACCTGCGATCAATTCCAATTAGGTCTATATCGTCCGCAAAGCCAAGGAGTATGTGCGACTTTGTGATAATAGTGCCATTTCTCTGCACGCCAGATCTCCTAATAGCACCTTCCAGTGCAAATTCGAAAGTGCGTCTCCCTGCTTCCGTCTTACGTCACGAACGAGGTTGACACCTCGTCTGCGATCCGAACACTTGATTTAGAACCATCCGGCGTAGCACGTATCAGCCTAATTAGTTTCGCCGGAATTAGACAAAAGCAGGTATTGCAATTTCATCTGATGAGCAAGATCATCTTCGGATAATGAAATGATATTATCTGTAATTCAAGAGCGCTCTGAAATATCATCTCTCAATCTTGAGCTATGCTAAGATAATTATAAGAGATAATTTTGGCAGCTGTTCTGTTGATTTACCCAGTTTCCCTTTTTAACTAAGCCTCTTTTATTAATAACTGTGGTCAGCTTTTGAATTTATCAGCAAATCCGCAATATCTGTAGTTCATAAATTCATAGTTTGAGCAACACAAGTACTCTCCACGAAATGTAGTGTGTTCAAGAATAAAACTCATAGTATTTTGACATACAGTGTGGTGTCATTATCGTCATTTAAGCTAAAGGGCTATTAAACATAAATATTGTTTCATTAAAAGTAAGAGTGAATACATTATAATTGTTGCCGCAAGTAACCATGTTCGAAACAATTAATCGAAATCCCATATGCCACGGTTATTCAACGTACGTGAGTTTATGAGAGTTCGATATATAGGGATTCTATTGACAAGAGAGAAATCTGCAATCAGACCCCTTAGAAGGTAATTTAGGGAGTGTAAGGATGCCGTAGCACCGACGACGCACTATAACCAGCTCTTGCCTTGTTGGTGAGCAATTCTCGCTCTGATTGCTCAAGTGATGTACAGAATGTACATAAAATCCTTGACCTCAGACCCTTTTCTCCGCGAAACCACCCAAACCGACGGCCCAAACCGACATGGAGATACCTGTAAGTGACGAATTCCATCCAGAATGAGTCGAAAAAATGAAAATCGTGCTCGATTATCGTCGATTTGGATTAAATTTTGCACATGTTTTTGGTATTAATTTTTTGCATGCAACTAATTTGACTAAGTTTTGGTATACTTCGTAGATTGGATACTAGCAACATTCATGTGTCATTTGATAATCTCCTTCAGACTGCTTTCAGGAACAAGGCTGGGGAGTAAACCTTGACCCAATCATGAACAATGTTACCAAAAGCATGAATATTGCTATTCCCGGCCACGCCCATCTTTACCGTGGGATAAGGGAAGGAAATGTTGATGTAGCACTTACTTAATGAGAGGCCACCGACTCAGCGACATCCTCATAAGTGCTACGGAAATGGAGGTTGGGAAAGGTGTGAGGTCAGGATTTGCCCGAAAAGCTAGCGATAGACACAAAAAATAGAGTATGGCATAGAGTATGCATAGAGTATCTTCGTACCTGCCACACGATATACATATGCAAATTGGTTAATCGGCAAAGAAAGCTCTCAGTTAATAACTGTGGAAGTGCTCATAAGAACACTAATCTGAGAAGCAGGCTTTGTCCCAGTTGGGACGTAACCCCAGAAAGAAGAAAAAGACACAAAGAATTTGTGATTAAGTTTTGATATTTTAATCATTTGAATGTCGGCAATCAAAGAAGGAAAATATCTTTTACTAGTGGTCCCGGCAAACTTTGTCTTGCCATCAAGTAGGCTGATGAAAACCGCTACGAATCGTCCCATACCAAATGACAGTTCCGTTCACACACGTTTGTTCAACTTTCCCGGTGAATATCCTGGGATTTCTATACACACAAACACGTCGGAACCCTTGACGAACAAAATGGAGGTAGAATCATTCAAATCCGTTGACCCGTTCGTGAGCCATTTCGTGACATACAAACACCATTCCATTTTTATTTATATAGATATTTACAGTTTTGTTGATTACATTTTGTCCGGTTGTGATTTTCTGCTCAGTAAACAGTAAAAAGCAGAACCGATCCCTCCAGGGTCATCGGATTGGTCCAAATAAAATGAAAAAAAAAAAGTAAAAAAGGAAACGTTTTACATTGAATACAAAACAAAATCGAAAAAAAAACAGGCCGCTCGTTATGCATTCATCGAACAAAACAAAACAAAAGACGCACGAAAAACATCAGAGCGAGTTTCACAACGTACGACCGACAGAAACGCGTAAATCGAACAAATCTAAGGAAACGATCTAAAAAATAACGAGAAAAAAATGTCGAACTACAATGCAAAGTCTTCTACGTAACTACCGAGGGACACTCAAGCATACACGAAATCCGATGAAACCGTAAAAATGATTAAAACTGAAGAACTCACCGTATTCGAAATGCAACGTTGTTTCTTTTGTAAAGGAACAAACTCACCAGATGCACCTGAAAGCTCCTAGAAAGTACGCCGTACAGAAATTGAGACTCCAGCCAAAAACTGGTACTGTAGCATCAAGAACTAGAACCTCGTAAAACACTCTTTTAGAGACAGTCGCCCGTACTAAAGTTAAAGTAAATTTTGCACAGAAAATGAAAAATATACTTGCATCTCATCTTTAAATTTCAATAATTGCACTTCAACTACAAACTAAAAAACTATCCGGGTGGCGTACACGGAGCCACGAATCAACCCAACTTTGACTTCTTTTGACGCAATTTAGCTCTTCCGTTGGATAACCCAAAATTTGGGTTAAGGTACCCCGGGGCAAGTGAGAATCCGGGGTAAGTGGGGCGTTTCGTCATAGCTCAACTAGGAAAAGTTTTTCATGAGCGTATTCTTCTAGAAAGTTGAAGATACAATGACAAGGAATGTATTTAGTACTAAACATATTGTTATTTTTATTACCACGTGGTTCATGTAACAGTTGTCAGTTCAGCGCCATTTTCAACTTGCATGACAAATTGTGACACGTTTCACGTCTTGCATTGACTCGCAAAAAATAAATGTGTTTTAAATCGAATTTCCATCAATAAGCTATAATTTTTAGTATTATTACAAGCTGCTAACGATATACCAGTATTTTGTTTTCATTTCATATGAAATTTTTGATGGTCTATCTTACCCCAAAATATATTTGTACCTGGGATAAGTGGGACCTATCAAAACAAAAACCAGAATCAAAACTTTTCGTACACGTTTCATACATTTTGCTAGAGAGTAGCACCAAAACATTCAAACAAATGATTTTTATCAAAAAGATCAACATTAAATTACGTTATTGCATAAGAAGGAGAAGAAAAGTGTTATTATTCTTTATTTTATTTTTTTTTTATTTTTGAAATACGACTTAAAAATTGAACAAACACACAGCTGAAATTTGAAATGCATCATGAGAACGATTACTTTTCTATGTTATTTGAACTTTATTTGTTATTTCTACCAAATTAAGTAGTGATGGAAAACAATTCCTTCCCATAAGGTGGTTTTCTGTCATGCATATAAATAATAACAAAACATATTTATAATTTCGTCAATTATTGATTGTTTATGTGCTACATTTTAATTAACAACTTATAAATGATTTATTTTGAACAAGTTTAACTCACCTTTACGCTTTTATTGAGGAATTTTCAGTTAATATTTAATGTGAGGTGACATACTATTAAATAAAGGGTTTCTTCCTAAAACGTAACGTATTTTATGGTTGATCCCTTATGTACATCAAATATGTACTTAAAATTAAAAATCTATGACTTATCAATCCTATTATTGTAATGGTTGACTAACTGATGTGGATTGACGCATGAAACTGGATGTGTCTCACTTGCCCCACTTAGTGAGGTAACTGCGTCCATTGGCTCATTCTAAAACTTTCTTCCAAGGTTTTCATAATTTCGAAATTATTCGATCAGTTTCATGCACCCACCAGCAAATATGTTGCCAAAACGTGATTGTGTTGTTGGATTTGAAAAATATTGACATTTGAAAATTTTATTGAACAATTTGTTTGAACTATCGTTTTTTTCGTTCCCACTTGCCCCGCGGTACCTTAACTGATATATACCTATCAGTAGGTTGTTTCCATTTGACAGCAGCAAAACAAACAACGCAGTGCAAAAAAAAGTTTACCCAGCGTTAGCTTTCGAAGTCTCCGTGATGGATTAAAACAACTTAACGTTAGGTAAACTCGAAAGAACCCAAATTTGGCTTATTCCATTGAACTTCGACGCTGGGTCGGTACGTCTCTCTTTGTTTTTGACAACATTGCTGTTGCGAGAGAGGCAAAACAACCCAACCGTGGGTAAAAACTAAATGCAGTTTGCCCTAATTTGAGTAAAGAGAACTTATTTTTTGGGTAGTCTGATTTCTCCGTGTAGTACCGATCGAACCAACAGCGGAATCGAGAAAAAAAAATATCACAAAGAAAGCGAAAAAAACCGTGACGTGAGTTCAAAACACGTCCATTCTCGGCAAAGCCTACTACGCTTTTTTTCACAACTAATTTGAAAATTCTCACTTCAAATCTGTTGATTTTAAAGAAAAATGTTCTATGAAAAAGTTGTAGTTATCCATCTGGACTATAAGAAAAAAATATACACTGAAAAAATATTTATTTATTTTCATTCAAAATTCAAAAATAAAACTTAAATTTAAATTGCACAAAAACCCCATTTTTAATATTTTTTTAAATTTTCACCATATAATTTTGATAGTATACAGATGTCAGGGACAAAGTTTCATGATGGAATTTTTTTTAATAAAAAAGCTTTATCATGATACTTTGTCCCAAACATCTGTTTACTATCAAGATTCTATATTGAAAATAAAAATGGGGTTTTCGTGTAATTAAAAATTTAAATTTATTTCTGATTTTTTCATGAGAAAACATAAATTATTTTTTCAGTGTATATTTTTTTCTTGTAGCCCAAACGGTTCACTACAACTTCTTCATAGAACATTTTTCTCTCAAATCAACAGTTTCGGAGTAATTTTTTTTTTTTTTTTCAAATAAGTTGCTTGCAAAAATTTATAGGCCACTTTCAAAAGCTATTCTCGAGTCAAGATGATCGATTTTTCTATGAAAAACACTTAATGTACCATAAACATGTTCAACATTTACTGCAGAGTAGTGTTTGATCCTTTGCTCGCGTCACTTGCTCCTGCGGGGGCGGGTGATGTGAGCAGGATCGCGCGTCGCTCGCGTGGCATGATTAATTAGTGGCGCGAATCGCGAAGCAGGTAGTAGTGTATGATTCTTTGCTCGCGTCAAATTATTTATCATGGTCTAATCGCTAATCAAAGTGAATCCTGTGACCCAACGATCCTCCCCATTAACAAACATCCCTCCCAGTAACCTTTGTGGAGATGCAGAGGCAAACACGGTCTCCAAATAGCAAAGGTTACACACTAACATTCCTTCCCCCAATCCCACCGGACGTGGCCGGCGCCGTTATTGACCTTGTGTAAATAGAGACACTGAATTATGCACACTGAAGAAGATCATGGCCAATCTCAGCCGAACTTCTTGTTGATTCTTTGTGCATTTTCACTGACTTCGGTCAATCACGGAATAGCAACCATTGATATGTGTAGTCAGTCTAAGCCAGTGGTCACCAAACTGCGGCCCGCGGGCCGCATGCGGCCCTCGTGAAAGTTTTGTGTGGCCCGCGAATGGATTTTGAATATTAACACTTGTCCGCCTAAGATATTCGTCACTTACACGGACGACGAAGCCTCAAAATCAGTTGGAACGCTAAATTCAACCCACTATATTTCGGCTGTCCTAAGCCCGATTTACAAAATTTGGCACCTACAGAAATGTATGGGCTTCTAGATTCATGTCAGATTTTTGAAATATTTTTGGGAACTACTGTTTGATTTGTATTACTTAAAACACCGGAGCAAGTCCTAAAAAAAATTCTAACCGGCGGTAATTTGTAGATAACTTAGAATTCATCGCGATAACCTATAGATTTTTTTTATTGTATGATGATCGTTTTAGTGTAATCTAACAATTGGCATTCAATTTTTGATTGTTAGCCGTTCAAAGAACTACAATATATTCACAGAACTGCGTAGAATACAGAAAAAATACATTTTCAATTATAACTTGAAATTTATCGCGATGACCCAAACATTTTATGATCTTAAATATACTCATATTTAAGGCCATCAAATTTGCAGAACACTGATAATAAATTTCTGTTGGAAAAACTGCAATATTTTCACAAAATAGTGAAAAATACAGGAAAATACAGGTTTTCTACAGTAATTTCATATTTATCGCAATGAGCCATCAGTTTTCTAATTTTAATCTCTTTGTTTGTTCATTAGAAACAAATTTCCTGAACATCGTTGATCGCTGTTTGTTCAAAGAACTACAATATATTCTCAAAACTGCGTAAAATACAGAAAAAAAAATACATTTTCAACTATAACTTGAAATTTATTGCGATGACCCAAACGTTTTATGATCTTAAAATATACTCATATTTAAGGCCATCAAATTTAGCAGAACACTTATAATGAATTTCTGTTGGAAAAACTACAATATTATCACAAAATAGTGAAAAATGCAGAAAAATACAGTTTTACTTCAATAATTTCATATTTATCGCAATGACTCATTAGTTTTATAATTTTAATCTCTTTGTATGTTCATGAGAAACCAATTTTCTGAACATCGTTGATAGCTGTTTGTTCAAAGAACTACAATACTTTCACAAAGTCTTGTATTGTAATTTTCTGTATTAAATTCTGAAATTTCTTCTACAATTTATTGGTTGTCTCTAGACCCTATCAATTTGAAGACAATGCTTCAATTGTGAGATATAAAAATAAACATATTTACGGAACATTTTTTATGTTTTCAAAGAACGACAACTTTTTCGCAAAACTGTGAATAATATCGAAAAAATACGATCCTAACAACAGTTTGAATTTTTTCGCAATGATCCATGGGTTTTATGATTTTAAAATATTCTCATATTTAGAGTTGTCAAGTTTGCACGATTATGTTGATGAAATTTTATTGAAAGAACTACAATATTTTCACCAAATTACCGTACAATAAAAAAAATATTCTGTTGCTACCGAAGTTTGAACATTTTATCATCTGTATAATTTTCTAAATTGTTGTAAATTTCTAGAAAAATAAGTGTGCTCGAAAATCATGTATAATTACAGAAAACATTTTAAAATTTTTCCTGTAATTTCAAAATTGCTGCATTTTCTTATAATCTCTACGGTTTAAAAATTTTCAGATTCATATATAAATTGATAGAACGCATCAAAACGTTGAATGTCAAAACG
This sequence comes from Aedes aegypti, assembly GCF_002204515.2. Taxonomy (NCBI): domain Eukaryota; kingdom Metazoa; phylum Arthropoda; class Insecta; order Diptera; family Culicidae; genus Aedes; species Aedes aegypti. Next base: position 25,160 of record NW_018736672.1, read on the forward strand.
TCGAAAGGAATAACACATCGAAAAAGAAAAAATATCGAATTTTTTATTCTTTCGGAAGAGAATAATTCTTCCAAGATCATTTCGTTCTCTTCCAATTCCCACCTTTCGACGTTTTGTCAGCCAAATGCAAATAACTGATTGCCTCCAGACCATATAATTTAAAGGGTTTGGAGCATAATTATATATAAAAGTAAATATATCCACAGAACATTTTTGGTGATTTCTAAAGAACTAAAACATTTACACAAAACTGTGGAAAATATCAGAAAAGTTAGATCGTAATAACAACCTGAAACTGACCACAATGTTCCATGGATTTTATGATTTGAAAATGTTAAATAAAATGTTATCATTTAGAGTTGGTAAGCTTGTATAAATTAACCGGTGAAATTTCGTTAGAAAACTTCAAATATTTTCACAAAATACCATGCAATACAAGAATATACTATTTCTGCTCTTGTTTCATATTATTCAAGATGACTTATTGATTTTATTACTCGAAACCGTTATAAAATTTTGATAAAAAAAAAAACAAATTTTCTCAACAATTATAATGGCTATTTGCTCTAAGAACTAACAATATTTTTCACAAAAATCACGAATAATACAGAACAGTCTCTGACTATGGTTGCGTTTTCATAGTAGTTTGTTTACGATTTGAAATTTTCTGAACGTAATAAATATAAAAAATAGAGCAGTTATTATTTCTGTTTTCAAAGCACGACAAACAGTTTACAAAATTGGTAATTTGTTATACATACAATTTCTGTTTATTGATAGTATTTGCCCAAATCATATCTATGTATTATTATGTATTATAACAGCAAATAGCCGTAGCGGTAAACGCGCAGCTATTCAGCAAGACCAAGCTGAGGGTCGTGGGTTCAAATCCCACCGGTCGAGGATCTTTTCGGGGTTGGAAATTTTCTCGACATCCAGGGCATAGAGTATCTTCGTACCTGCCACACGATATACACATGCAAAAATGGTCGATTGGCATAGAAAGCTCTCAGTTAATAACTGTGGAAGCGCTCATAAGAACACTAAGCTGAGAAGCAGGCTTTGTCCCAGTTGGGACGTAACGCCAGAAAGAAGAAGAAGAAGAACAGAAAATATATCAGATTTCCGTTGCAATATAATAATTGTGGCAAAGAGTTATCATTTTAATGATTTTATTATATTTTTTTCATATTATAAACCATAAATTAACTGAGCAAATTTTATAGTTTCCCCAAAGCATTAAACCATTCTCAAAAAATTGTAAATAATACAGAAAAAATATCTTCAACAGTCTTACTTCATATTCACCGCAACGACCCATAGATTTCGTGGTTTTAAACTATTCTCATATTTGAGACTTACAACTACAAATTGTAGCTAATCCATTATTGTCGCAATGACATCATTTTTTAATTTACTTATAATAACGCAATAATGATATTTTACTTACATGGATGACGGTGTTAAAAAAAAGTTGATCGCTTCAACCCTAGTTTGTCCTTATTTGTAGATTCATGTGCGGGTTATATAAATGTGCTTGGAATCTATTGTTTGATTTGTAGCACTACAAACACTGGAGCTAGTCTAAAAAAAATTAGCGTTTGTTTGTTCACTACTTGGAACTTATCTAACAATGAAGTTCGAATTTATATTACCAAACATTTTTCATTGTAATATGTACATTTAACAAATTACAACATATATATTGAACTGCGTAGCATATGCAGAAAAAAAAAGTTTCAGCAATAGTTTAAAATAATCGCTATTACCCATGAATTTTACAATTTATAAATTTCTCATATCTAGTGTAGTTTGATATTCATTGCGATGACGCATTGATTTTATTAATTCAAACCATATTCATGTTCACGAGAAAAGAATATAAATGAAAATTGATACGTGTTAGTTCAAAGAACTAACATATTTTCATTAAATAATTTATTCAAAACTAAGAACTCTTTGTAATTTAATAATTTTACGCAATGACCTATATTTTATGGTTCAAAACTTTCTCATAAAAAAAAAAGAACATGTTTGATGCCATCTATCTAATAACCTATAATAAGAATTGAGAATAAAAATATAAAGGTAAATATTTCAAATATGCAGTTACCTTAATCATTGTCTCAGCTAGGGCTTAATTGAAGACCCATTTTCATGTCACTTTTTTCAGATCCATTTTTATTTTGTACAATAGCATATACTTTTAACTACCATTAGTAGTTAAACAGTAAGAATTGATTCAACCAGCTTTACTTTAATAATATTTGAAACATGACACATCTTAAAAAATCTGCTTCAAAATACTATCATTTTATTCTTAAAAGAACTACAATCACAATAGAATGTTGAATGCAATAAAAAACTTTCGTTACCTATTGCAATGGAAAACTTACAGATATTTTAATGTTTAACCACATCGTACTGTTTACTATCACCGTAGTTTTCCTATTTCGCAGGGAAAAGGAATAGAGTACCATCTGTGCACCATATTCCCCTCATTTAAGGGAAGTAAGGTGTTCGAAGGTTCATTTTAAAATAACTATTGAGTCGATCAATACTTTTTTTATGTTACAATGTAGCTCCAAGTATAGATGATCAGCGTTAATATAGAAATTATTTTAAAAACATTCATAAAACATATTTAATTGAAACTGTTACTGCATCTAAGTGTTCCTATTCCGCTCACGGTAAAACAGATTTCGTGACGAACATACTGGATAAAAAGCATTATATAATTAGAATTTCGTTATTTATCCTGCTATTTTTTATGGTCAAATTATACCTACTTCAGCAAAAGAATAAGTATACATAATAATTTTTGGAATGAGCGATTATTGAAACATAGAAATACCTACTGATCCAATAGCCGCTCAAGGCGTCTGTGTTTTTAATATAAAGAATAATTTTACCACATAAAAATAAAGTCAGACGACTTCATTTGAAAGTTGTTAATATTGCTACAATATATCACGCTATGTCAAAATCACCAGATTATGCAAATCGAGTGTACTCGGATTTATTTCCGCTACAGTTCAGTAATTGGGTTATGTTTTCATAATTAGAAAGTTTTACAATATTCCAAAGGAACAAACAAACAAACAGCTTCTAATAATTTTGAGCACATTTATTTTTATTTTTTATTTTTTTAAATTATATAGATGATAAAATTTTCAAACTTCGGTAGCAACAGAATATTTTTGTATTATATGGTGATTTGTGAAAAGACTGTAGTTCTTTTAATAAAATTTCATCGATTATATTGTGAAAACTTGATAACCCTAAATATGACAAAATTTTAAAATCACAAAATACATGTATCATTGCAATGAATTTCAAACTGTTGTTAGGATCGTAATTTCCCTGTATTATTAATAGTTTTGTGAAACTGTTGTAGTTCTTTAAAGAACATCAAAAATGTTCTGCAAATATATTTATTTTCATAACTAAAAATACTTCAAATCTTTTAATTGATCTAGAAGCAATCAATACATTGCAGCAGAAATTTAAGATTTTTCTGTATTATACAAGATTTTGTGAAAATATTGTAGTTCTTTGAACAAACAGCGATCAACGATGTTCAGGAAATTTGTTTCTCATGAACAAACATAGAGTTTAAAATTATAAACTGATGACTCATTGCGATAAATATGAAATTACTGTAGAAAACCTGTATTTTCCTGTATTTTTTTACTATTTTGTAAAGATATTGTAGTTTTTCCAACAGAAATTTATTATCAGTGTTCTGCAAATCTGATGGCCTTAAATATGAGTATATTTTAAGATCATAAAACGTTTGGGTCATCGCGATAAATTTCAAGTTATAGTTGAAAATGTATTTTTTCCTGTATTCTACGCAGTTTTGTGAATATATTGTAGTTCTTTGAACAAATAGCGATCAAAGATGTTCAGGAAACTTGTTTCTAATGAACAAACAAAGAGTTTAAAATTATAAAACTGATGACTCATTGCGATAAATATGAAATTACTGTAGAAAACCTGTATTTTCCTGTATTTTTCACTATTTTGTGAAAATATTGTAGTTTTTCCAACAGAAATTCATTATCAGTGTTCTGCAAATTTGATGGCCTTAAATATGAGTATATTTTAAGATCATAAAACGTTTGGGTCATCGCGATAAATTTCAAGTTATAGTTGAAAATGTATTTTTTCTGTATTCTACGCAGTTTTGTGAATATATTGTAGTTCTTTGAACGGCTAACAATCAAAAATTGAATGCCAATTGTTAGATTACACTAAAACGATCATCATACAATAAAAAAATCTATAGGTTATCGCGATAAATTCTAAGTTATCTACAAATTACCGCCGGTTAGATTTTTTTTTAGGACTTGCTCCGATGTTTTAAGTACTACAAATCAAACAGTAGTTCCCAAAAATATTTCAAAAACCTGACATGAATCTAGAAGCCCATACATTTCTGTAGGTGCCAAAATTTTGTAAATCGGGCTTAGGACAGCCGAGATATAGTGAGTTGAATTTAGCGTTCCAACTGATTTTGAGGCTTCGTCCTCGGTGTGTTAATGTGATGTGGCCCGCATGTTATAATTTTTATTCCTGCTGATGTTTAATACTTTGCTCTTGTAACTATGATCTAGAAAAGTCAGTCATTGAAATCATGTAAAATGTTACTGCGTTTATCCAATTCCATGGCATAAGGAGTAATATGAAATTGACTTTGACTCATGGAAAGGTTCAAAGTTTATGACAAACCTGATTTTTTTTTTAAATTTTTAAAGGAAAGCAAAAAGTCTTCAAATCTCTAAAAATCTCTCTGTTGAACATATTTCAGTTTAAAAAATTGAACCAGGATCTTCGTCTTACAGAGGTGTCCGCAGCACGCTGATATTTTTACAATGATTTTTTAAAATTTTGACTTCAAAAATGTCTCCTATTCCTGTAAAACTTTGAAAATTATGTTATTTGAAATATTTGAATATGGATTGATTTTTGAATGGTTGAGGAGCCCAAATGCAAAGAGATGTACACTATTGGACTATACATTTTCAACTTTGTCGGCCTTCCATACAAAATGGTAAACTTTGGTGGGATAAATCTCATTTATTTATAGTCTGATATGAATAAAATTTACACAGCATTTCAACATTACTCAAGTGACATTTTCAAAATATCAAAAATCAAAAATAAAGATATTGAAATTAATATCAATTCGATTAAAGTAAATTTCACGAAAAAAAATAAAACTATTTATCTTAAAATATAAGATACCTACACAAGTATCTTCAACATAATTGTTAATTAAATTTAAATGTTCAACTTTGCTGAAGATACTATCAATACATTCCAATTTTTATGGTTTGTGTAAATTTTGAAATTTGTCGAAAAATTTACCGTTACTGTTACCGTTACGAGTTAAAAGTAAAAGAAAAAAAATGTTACAAATATATGTTAAAATTCAGGTTATGTTAAAATTTAATATAAATCGATCCTTTAAAACAAATTAGATAAAACCCTCTAAAATTGACTGTTTTGTATTATTCATCGAAAAAGTTTAAAATACATTGTCCAATAGTGTAAGTGACATGTTGATCGAATTTGAGTAGAGTGTAGTAATAAAGCTCTGTTCCTAGCTTTTAAAAAATATTTGAAGGTGAGTTTTTTTTCATGAATTATTTTATATTAGCTAACATAATCCATTAAAAACTTGGCATTGTTTCTCTGTCACCTTATATCTTTGCATCTAAACCCCCTGCTTTGATCATAAAGTTCCCAGAAATGTATTATCCGTTTTCATAGAAAAAGTGTTTTTTTTTTGCAATCCCATTGAAAGCTGTTAAAATTATTCCTTATAAATCTTGCGGCCCGCGATTTATTTTGAAAGCGTTAAGATGGCCCGTGTACTCGGTTAGGCTGAGGACCACTGGTCTAAGCTAAGCTAAGCTAATAAACATGTTCAACATTTACTGCAAACCGAAGATAGTTGAGTTCTGTGACTGATAGATTTGACATGGAATTCGTCAGGTACCTAATCAATCGGATAAATCCAACATGTCTATTCAGCCATTTCATGAAAAACCGATCTTGTTAGTCACCAAATTCCGTGAGAATTTGCTTTTTTGTTCGTTATCCGAAATAATACACGTACCGTTTTGACTCATATTCCGAACACTTAAGGCCAGCAGTGACTTCAAATGCATCTGGCAGGCATAAATTAACTGATATTTGTAAAAGTTTTAATTTCTTCGGAAAGCCTAACTGTTAGCTGTGTAGTATGCTGATAAAAATGTTTATTTGAACTTGTTTAGTATTGTTTTAACGTGAAAGTATGGAACAACATTTTGATTCAAATGCCGAACACTGCGCTCATTCTGTCTCATATTCCGAACACCTTGATTCAAATTCCGAACAGCACGAATAAAGCGTATTCAAATGAATAATTTCGCAAATAAATTGATTCAAGCTAGTTTTACTGGTCTTGAACTAAAGAATCATCAATACTCCCGAGGTATGAAATACATTTAAAGACGTTAAAACTGAATTGCAATCGACTGCCATTACCTGGTTATTTGATGACATATTTCAGCGAAACATTTCAACCAAATCGCCATACAAAAACGGAGTGTTCGGAATATGAGTCTGTTCGGAATTTGAGACAAAACGGTACCCGTATTTCCAAAATAAGGTGACCAGAAAAATCGCGACCTTGCAAAATTTTATTTTTTTTTTAAATTATAATAACTTTTGAACCGCTTGACCGATTTTCATTTTTCTTGGACAGAATGAAAGCTAAAAATTTTAACTTTTCAAGAAAAATATATAATTTCACAAAAAATGTTTTTATACAGAAAAAAAATAAAAATTTGCATATTTTCGTGTTTTGAAGGACTCGGGACAAAAGTGGCTGTTGCTGTTTGTTTCTTGAAAGTTCAGAAAATTTTACGTTTACTGTCAAATTTTCAGCAATGTATGTTTTTTAGTTTTTGAGGTATATTTTTTGAAAATAAAAATCCGTCATTTTTCATCGGCACACACGGCACTTTTTTAAAATCATAACTTTTGAACAGCTTAATCGATTTCCAATCTTTTTTTGGAATGAAAGCTTCAGATTTCAACTTTTCAGAAAAAATATAAAACTACGAACATTTTTTTACATAAATATATAAAAATTCTATTTGTTTAGGAAATGGAAAATGACTAATATTTTATTTTCAAAAAATATATCTCAAAACAAATTGACATTAAACGTCAAATTTACTGAACTTTCAAGAATAAATGAGAACTGCAATAGCCTCTACATTTCGGATAAGGAACAATATAGCAAATTTTCATGGAATTCGGTGACCCACTAGATCGGTTTTTCATGGAATGGCTGTATAAGTATAAGACAACATTTTGACGGCCTGAAAGTTCCTGTATTCTGTAGAGAATTTTGTTTCCTTCTCTTAGGCTCTTACATAAACACAACCATTAGGTATGTCACTTATAATAAACTAGTTTATATCTCACAATTTTAGGCTAAATGCTGAACGTTTTCGAAAGAATAAACAAGCATATGAAAAATAAAAAATAATGATGATGTTAGCGGTGTTAGCGCTAGTGCAAATATTGCAATAAAATTTGTTTTGTGTTAAAAAAAAATCCTGGCCAAGAACATTGAATTATTTTGGAAGTGATTATCCCAATATCCAATAGGATGTCCAGCAAAAATTGGCCTGCCGCACAAATTTGTTTCTGCTATTTGGCACATGGTTCATCAGGATGCTTCATCAGGATGAGAACGCCTTCTAAATGCATTCTTTTTTGTAAATCTGCTTTGAGGACTATAGATAACGTCGCAAAGCAGCTAGGAGTAAAGTCTATTGAATATAGCATGCATAAATAAATCAAGCCTAAATAAACTTTTTTCCACAGCTAGGAATGTAGAGCAAAAATTTAGTAAAAAAAAATAAACTTCACAAGGACATGATGAAATCACCTTTAAAATTTCATAACAATCCTGCATTCCGTTTGCAGCAAACACATTTTTGACACCCATCCAATGTATAGCGCCTCAGTAGTGTAAAAAAGTTAATGAGATTTCGTGCCCGTCAGTCATCCAGTTCAGTTTGTGATGGGCGACGCGACGTGATGGAACATACACTTCCGTGCTAAAGTTTGAGGTTCACTCTCTAAAATACATATAGAAGCGTTCTGTTCATATCTCTGTGATAACACGTCTAATTGCTAATCTTTAAATCTTTTACGAGAGGCATTGAAATTGTGAGATTTTTTTTCGAAAGTTAAATTGAAAGCACAAGGTTGATTTTTCAGATTTTCTGTCAAAATTTTGCAAGTTTTCTTTAAAAAAAGTATGAGATTACAGTTGTATCTTGGTAACCCGTATGTTCCCGCGGATACACTCCGGTAGGGAATAATTAAACGAAAGAGATGTGTTCGAATTCACGATTTATTTCTATCTGATTTTTACAACGTAAGTGTGTCCTATTTAAACTCTGCTCTTCCTTATTGAACTTGTATAGAATTATCCAGAAGTGTATTGTTGTACACAATAATGTGTTGTGTCTAAACTGTTATACTATTGACGGACTGAAATGTCTGGAACTGTCAGACAATAGAGAGAATAAAAATATAAATAAACAATCGTTTAATTGTGTTCGGTCTGGAAAGATCGAAAGGTAAGTTGATTGCTTATAGTTCAATGATTTATCTAATTGTTGTTTGTCTTTTAGGTATGCAATAGTATGAATGGTCTGTGTGTATAGCAGGTGAGTCAAGTGTTGCCAGAATGGCAGTAAAATATATGGAGTGTTTGTGGCCTCAACATGAGGCATGTTCGTCCACCGGTGTAGTGCGGCATGATGCACCCCGTTGGCTTGTTGTTGGCCACAACACCGTACTTGTTAAAAATGTTTAGTCTATCAAATGCTGAGAAAATAAGTGGTCATTCACAAATTTCATAACGCTGAAGGGGTGGGTGTCAAAAATGGCCATTTTTGGCGTTATGAAATAAATGAATGAACCCTAAGCCATGTTGAAGCAATATTTATCAAACAAATTTCAAAAAAAAAAAAATTGCCAGAATACACATGACGCAAGTTTAACACATTGTCTCCCAAATGAGTCATAGATAATTGGAATAAGAGTGTAATCACAGAGATTTGAACAAACTATTTTGTGTTTTTTTTGGGGGTTGAACCCAAACTTTTGCACGAGAGTGTACCTTCAACATAAAAGAACCCTTCGGTTCAATTTCCAAATTCGAATCATTGCCCTCTGGTAAGAGTAAAGTTATTACAACCCGGTCTGAATCAACCCTGACGCGAGACCTTGCCAGCCTGCCAGGCAAGACTCTTGAGGACTGTTGATTTGCCATTGTGAAGGAATGCGTACTTTATTACGACGATGTTTTGCCCTTTCCTGTCCATACAAACCGTGATTCATTGCACAACTTTCCAGCATGCATTGTTTCTGCGGCTTAAATAGTTTTTCTCCTTCAGGTCTTGTCTGGCAAAAGGGAGTGCTTCGTAGAAGTTCGTTTTTCGTCCGATAGATTCTGAGGATTCTTTCGTCGGAGAAGTTGGGAGCGTCTTGCTGGGCAGTGCTTCGTGAAGCCCAAGCAGGACAGTTCGGTTTTGCGTCGTCCGATAGATTTTGCTGACGGATTCGCGCGTATTTTCGTTGCCGGAGAATTTTTTTTCCCCCTGTTTGGGTGCGTCTTGCTGGGCAGTGCTTCGTGAAGCCCAAGCAGGACAGTTCGGTTTTGCGTCGTCCGATTGATTTTGCTGATGGATTCGCGCGTATTTTCGTTGCCGGAGAATTTTTTTTCCCCCTGTTTGGAGGGTCTTGCTGGGCAGTGCTTCGTGAAGCCCAAGCAGGACAGTTCGGTTTTGCGTCGCGATTGATTTGGCTGACGGATTCGCGCGTATTTTCGTTGCCGGAGAATTTTTTTTCCCCCTGTTTGGGTCGTCTTGCTGGGCAGTGCTTCGTGAAGCCCAAGCAGGACAGTTCGGTTTTGCGTCGTCCGATTGATTTGGCTGATGGATTCGCGCGTATTTTCGTTGCCGGAGAATTTTTTTCCCCCTTTGTGGTCTTGCTGGGCAGTGCTTCGTGAAGCCCAAGCAGGACAGTTCGGTTTTGCGTCGTCCGATTGATTTGCTGACGGATTCGCGCGTATTTTCGTTGCCGGAGAATTTTTTTCCCTCTGTTTGGGTGCGTCTTGCTGGGCAGTGCTTCGTGAAGCCCAAGCAGGACAGTTCGGTTTTGCGTCGTCCGATTGATTTGCTGATGGATTCGCGCGTATTTTCGTTGCCGGAGAATTTTTCCCCTGTTTTGGAGCGTCTTGCTGGGCAGTGCTTCGTGAAGCCCAAGCAGGACAGTTCGGTTTTGCGTCGTCCGATAGATTTGCTGACGGATTCGCGCGTATTTTCGTTGCCGGAGAATTTTTTCCCCCTGTTTGGAGCGTCTTGCTGGGCAGTGCTTCGTGAAGCCCAAGCAGGACAGTTCGGTTTTGCGTCGTCCGATTGATTTGGCTGACGGATTCGCGCGTATTTTCGTTGCCGGAGAATTTTTTTTTCCCCCTGTTTGGGCGTCTTGCTGGGCAGTGCTTCGTGAAGCCCAAGCAGGACAGTTCGGTTTTGCGTCGTCCGATTGATTTGCTGATGGATTCGCGCGTATTTTCGTTGCCGGAGAATTTTTTTCCCCCTGTGTGGAGGGTCTTGCTGGCAGTGCTTCATGAAGCCCAAGCAGGACAGTTCGGTTTTGCGTCGTCCGATTGATTTGGCTGACGGATTCGCGCGTATTTTCGTTGCCGGAGAATTTTTTTCCCCCTGTTTGGGGCGTCTTGCTGGCAGTGCTTCGTGAAGCCCAAGCAGGACAGTTCGGTTTTGCGTCGTCCGATTGATTTGGCTGACGGATTCGCGCGTATTTTCGTTGCCGGAGAATTTTTTTTCCCCCTGTTTGGGTGCGTCTTGCTGGGCAGTGCTTCGTGAAGCCCAAGCAGGACAGTTCGGTTTTGCGTCGTCCGATTGATTTGGCTGACGGATTCGCGCGTATTTTCGTTGCCGGAGAATTTTTTTTTCCCCCTGTTTGGGTGCGTCTTGCTGGGCAGTGCTTCGTGAAGCCCAAGCAGGACAGTTCGGTTTTGCGTCGTCCGATAGATTTTGCTGATGGTTTCGCGCGCGTTTTCGTCGCCAGAGATTTTTTTTTCTCTGTTTTGGAGCGTCTTGCTGGGTACGTATTTGGGAAGCCCAAGCAAGACGGTTTGTTTACGGACGCCAAGAAGTTTTGCTGTCAGTGTCAGTTTTGTGTTCAGTCGAGAATGGATTACCAACTGGTGAGTTCGTTCATGCTTATGATAACACATATTTTTTGAAAGCGTAACTTTTATGCAATATTAAAACAGACTTTGTATGGTTTGTCACTGTAGGTGTCGGCATTACGCTCTTTTCTTATACAATTTGATTATACATTTATTTTTCTCTTTTGACATTATTAAAAATTATCTTTTGAATTGTTCGACATTGTGAATGTTGACGTATTTTCTAAAACTTCTACCATATCGAGGCAAAATGCACAGTAATACTCATATGTAATTTTCAAACAAACTATGTATGGTTCGTCACTACAAGTGTCGGCATTATTCCTGTTTCATATAAGTTAAAATATGTACATGTAATTTTCAGTTTTCGTCATTAATAAAAACGTCTTTTGAATTGTTCGACATTATAGATGTTGACGTATTTTTTTCCAAAAACTTCTCGAGACAAAAATACAAAACTAGCTTTAAATACAAGTCGTATATATCCCCCTTGTCCATGGATCGCATCACCGACCAGAGGTGACTCCCAGATCTTTTCCTCCCTCACTAATAAACACCCTTCCCGTGGTGATTGTGGAGATGCAGAGGTATTCTCGGTCTCTAGAAGCAACAATCATTACACCCTAACATTCCTTCCCCATCCCAACTGACTGTAAGGACTTGGCCGGCGCCGTTATTGATCAATAATATTAGATCTGCTAAAATTGCACTTCGAGAGTAAGCGGAAACTCCCATCCCTTATTCATTTGGATCGTAGTGCAATTCTTACCAGTTCCGATCAATCACGGAGTAGCAACCATTGACATGTACAGTCAGTCTATGCTATGCTATGCTTCAGGTCTTGTCAGTGGCAAAAGGTACCTTTTTACGCTTTTCTAAGAAGATTGGACCGGCTTAAGGTGTGCTCCCCCGTGAGAAGCCGAGCGAGTTCAGTTCATATTTATTGGTGCAGCTTCCTTGATACCTATTATCGAACGACCTCAATCAAGCAAGACACGGCGACAGCAGCAGCGACGACGAGGACGATTGGATGTCGCTGATATGGACACTGGACACTGAACAGACACGCAATCCCTGGCCATTTATAAGTAGCAACCGGTCAGAAGGTGAAGATCGCAAAAAATAAGTCTGCGGAGATAGCAGCGGTGGTACCGTAGCTCGGGGTAAAGTGGCAACGGTTGATGGAATGCGTATATCATAGAAGAACCAATTATTTTTTGAACTTTTATACTACGACTTGGTTGCTTGGGCACGTCAAACAATAATCATCAATATTAACTTTCTTTTCCCGATCAGTCTAGATTAGAGGGTCTTGTCCCGGGAATCCCGGGACAAAAATCCCGGGAAATCCCGGACCTAAAAAATCCCGAATCCCGGGATGTTTTCGGAAATCCCGGGATTTCCCGAAATTGCATGTTGAATTAAAAAATACTGTTGAATTATTTTCGAATAATGCACAAAACAAGCTGCATGTTATTCTGGTGACTGTTGATGCAAGCATTTATTTTAGTTATAGCATTTAGCTTACTTAATAAACGTTTTAGTTGAGGTTCGAAGCCAATGCTTATACTTTTTTTCTGGTATGTAAGCAACGTAATTTTCAATAAACTATAGCAGATTTCTCTACGGTTGGTTCCATTTGTCAACAAATGCTTTGGTGGTTGAAATTTTCATCATATTATAATTTATCAATGCTATTTCATCTTTTCGTAATCGTTTTAGTTTGACCAGTGTACCTTAGACTTTTCCAGGATCCACATGCCTGTTGCTGTCATGCCAATAATTTAAAGACATGAAGATTCCATATGGCACAAGAATGTAAATAAGTCAAGAGAGTAGATTTTAAAGGATTTGAGAGTGATTGGTATCACCTATAGGAACCTATACTTTATGCATCACATTTGTTTCATTTCAAATTAACTTCAATAAATGCCTATTGATTTCAACTGCAGGAAGATGAAATATTGATGAATGAATTTTAAAATAGCATTGTTTTTGTCTATTATAATTCAACTTACCCTAAAAAAAAGTTCGGTTATTATGGAACTGCTCTAAAACAAAACATCGCTTCGGCCGTTCTATAGTCATTTTGGAAGCATTTGATTTTTGTCCCGGGATCTCGGGAAATCCCGGAATTTTAAAAATAAAATCCCGAATCCCGGGATTTTTTCGAGTCCGGGAAACAAGACCCTCTAGTCTAGATATCCGCATAGTATCAGTAGCGGTTTTTCAATTAATTAAGAATTAACACTACGGACTGCCTGTTCCGGTGGTAAAAGTCCACCTCACCCTGAATAGTTAGGGGGTCTGAATAAAACAACCGCAAACGGAGCCTGTAGAGTACCAGGGCGTATTGTGCCCTTCCTGTGCTATCCTGAGCAATGGTGCAGGTGACCGTGTTTCTCCTAGGAAATCTGCTGGTCCTCTTCAGTGTCAAGCATGAGGTTAAATAAGGGTGGATTATTAATATGTTGTAATTTAGTTTAAATTTTCGCCTTTATGGTTTCGCAATATGCTTTCGCATAGTGCAGTGACGCAACCAAGGGGGGTTGGGGGTCAAACTTGGAAACGTATTTAGGGGGCGTAGAGTAATTGAACGCTATCACGCTAATGTATGTGCGTGCATTCATGTAACCTGGATAATCTTTCAAACATACGACGAAGGATGTAGATTGAATCGATACCAGAATATTGTAGCACAGACAAACAGACGTAACACTCTAATTATTTTCATTGCACAGCAGAATAGCGCCCAATTCTAATATTTGGTAGTTGGCCGACGAGCCACTCGTGGCGCTCGCATCACTTTTGTTCGAGTTTGACGTTTGCTCACTACCGCCACCTAGTTCGTGGTTGGCCAAATGAATTATTTTTCAGCATTGGGCGTAATTGTTCACGTGACTGTGATTTGAATTGATAATTGCTCTAGCTGTTACGTCTGTTTGTCTGTGATTGTAGTGTCGTTAAACCAATCATGCTTTAGAAGTAAAATCTACGCCAATTTTCATAAAGAACGAAATATTCTTTGGAATTCGAAAGTTCTTTTATTTTCCATCACCGTCCTTAGGAAAACTTAGGAAAATTTCGCCAGGTACAACATATTCCCTTTGGCTAGCAGAGTTAGTTTATATAGAAATGTATATCTAGGGTGGACGAGAGAAGCTTAGGTTGCAAATTTGTTTCGTTATTTATTGATTTTAATCCAGAAAAAAACATCTGCCCAAATTTTTTACCCCGAAAAACTTTTACAAAAAAAACATTACTTTTAAGTTTGCAAAACCCCCCTAAAGCCAAATCCTGGTTGCGCTACTGGCACAGTGTATTCACGTTTAACGACTTTTGATGGATACGATCTGTTATTTTCGCTGCTAGTATTTTTCGTGCTGATATTTCAAAGAGTTTAATCCTGCCTACCTTGGATAGTGGCTATGGTCAGGATACCTCAGATTACTCTTTAGCATAAAAGAACAGCAACGATCAATTTTTGCTGACTTTTTGAAACAACTTCAGAAATTCTTAATTGGATTTCTCCGATAGAAGACCATTCAGGCCACTTTCGCTACCGATTCAATATTTATCGGAACATAAGAATCGGAATTGTTCATTGTTCCGAATAATGATGCTACCCGGAGGGTGATTTGAAAAATTGTAACAATTACTCAGTACAACCTACTATGATCAGAATTTCTCAAACATGGCTACGGTCGACCATATGTGGATTGATGAGAAATTGTTTTAAAACTATTCCTCAAGTAACCTTTCATGAAATTGCAAAAGATATTGTACGCAACTCGGTGCAGAACTCGATTTTTACAGCAATCGTCGTAATTATCCAATTCAGCAATCCTCGTTGGGTAAACTTACGACTCGTGTAGTAAAAATCATCAGTAAATCAAAGTTTACAATTTGTATGATAACAATTAACAATTTGATGAAAACCAGTAAATTTTCATGCAAAACTATGACATTTTTCCCTGACTTAGACTTTATTCGATATAATAGAAAGCATAAAAAAAGAAAGAGAATAAGGTTGAAACAAATATTAATTTACTTTATTTTACCACTTGAAAGGTAGCAGGGTGGATAAAAGTAAATGAGGAACAATAAACGAGTTATTTCATTTAACGATAGTCGTTGAACTTTTTTCAATCGTCCTCTGCATCGCAATTGTTATCTGGTTGTTCGGTTCAATCTTGATGGTGATATCCTCATAAAGAACGTCGGTGGTATCGGTTGTACAATGTACATCCCTAGAGCCTTAAGAATCCGTGTTGCTTGCTCGATAGGGTAGAGTGCGCCTTGAAAATGTCCTGACATTCTTCCAGTGTGGCCGACACTATGATCGGTTTACCACCTTTTTTACGAGGAAAAGAGAGTTTTACTGTCCGGATTGGAGATGGTGCCCAATTCTCTGTTGGATGATCGACCATCAGATCCTGTTTAATGTATTCATCTTATATCTTCTTTTGGAAGCCTGTGATTTGGTGGAACACGTGTGGGGAAACAGACCTGGGCGCTGATTTGCTTGGCATGGGAGTGATTTATGATCCATTAGACGACACGATGTGAATAAACACCCTGGTACCATCAAACGGGGCTACTTTTGATTCCGGGGCTACTTTGGACATTCGTGTTTTTGATTTATTTGCAGCATAAATATTAATCTGAGCTATTTGTGTCTTCAGCACTTTTATTGACCAAAACATGCTCTACAACCAGACATGAACATCTTTCGGAACAACATCAACAATAACAGGATAAACAGGAAAATATATTTAAAAATTCCGAAACACATATTTACAAAGCACAAAACATTTGCTATGTAAACATGTTCGAATTTTTCACATATCGTGGAAAGTTATTGGGAGCGTCACAAAACTATCAAATCGTCATGTTTCATAAAAAATTTGATAATTTTATGTAAAAAAATGTTGTGTTACAAAAATTAATTGATCAAAGTCCTAATTTTACCACCTTCATTTTATTTAAAGCGTTGGTTTCTATATTTACAACAACAAATAATAACCAAAGATTCAGGAAAGTTAATAGTCATCAAATATATTATATGTTATTACGTATTGATAGAAACAAATCATATTCATTTTGAAAAAAAATAATTCTCGACATTTACATGAATCCTAGTAACAAAAACAATTTCATTCTTCATCTGCTATAAACAGACTACCATTAAGCCATATCAAAACTATTGAGAACCAAAATAATAACAAATGTAAAATTTGAATTGCTACGATCTTGCAAACATTATTCTTGTACTTCATGCATTACACTTTAAAAAAAATTACTTTTAGTTACAGGAATTGATGAGATCCTTCTACATATAATTAATATAACATTAAGAATTTTAACAGAATGGGAATCATTATTAATCAGACCTATTAATCATCGCAGTACTTGGTAGTTTGCATCATTCGATTGTGTCAACTAAACAATCAAGCAGTCGTAGCTGACAGTTTTATTTAAAGAAAGCAAAACTGAAATTTCATACTAGAAATTAAACACTACAAAACTGTATTTTGCTGAAAAGTGTTCTATAGGTATGTGTATTTTTTCGCGCTTTACAATTTTCTTAATTATGTTTATCAACAAAAAACGTTCAACAACGTCAAAATAGACGTTAATCTACAGAATCAGTTCAAAATTTATGCGAAAATAATCATTTTGTTATCAAATCGTATTGCTTTCTAAATGTGTCCAAAGTAGCCCATTTTGTCTTGAAGGGCACATATTTTTCGCTATTCAAGCAATTTTTTATTTCTTGATGGATTTGCTTCATATTTTGCACATTTGTTACGTACATATACAACTAAGATATATGCAAGAATTATCGAAATCCATCCATAATTCTTAGAGCTACAAATCCTCAAAGTTGAAGAATGTGGAAATAATGTCAAAAGAAGCCCCGTTTGACGTATCTCTAAAGATTGCGCTAATATGATGTTAACAGCCTCGATGACATGATTAGCTGTAGCGGGACGGATGTCCGGATCCAACATACATACCAATTCTTCTACTTCGTCATTCGAGGTCTTGTAACCTCTTTCCGGTTCGTTGTCCATTAAGGTGATGGCCGAGGAGTCAGAATAGCCGCTAGCCACTAGTGATACGAGTAACTGACACTGAAGAAGACTGCAAGTGGTAGTCGAAATACGCGTATCTGTCAAAGATAAGCATTTAGGAGCGGAATTAAAAGGTACACGGTACTCCATCTACTTTAAAGTTTCTCTATTTGAGATTCTGCTCAGAGGATTCGAACATTCATTAAAGAGGGGAAAGGTCTGTTGTTGCGTTTCTTTACAACACTTTTGGTATGATCCACTACAGTACCTTCAAGTATTTTAAAACGTTTCTGTTGTACTTCGAAGATGACGATGATGAATTTAATATTTTCTGGATCAAATTGTCTTAATATTATGAACCAAGTGATAACCATGCTTTCATTTATACAGTTAACTCTCCCTTACTCGATATTCCGTATCTCGATATCGAGTTAGAGAACCATAGTAAAAGTTGGTTTTCATGGCTAACTCGATGGTCCCTTGGATCACAGTTGCACTGGTTTTGTGTTCTGTAACTCAATACCTCTTTAAATCGATGGTCCCTTCAATATCGAGTTATGGAGAGTTGACTGTAATAAAGAATTTGTAGACATACTCACATTTCCCCAACATACTCGTAATTAGTCCAGGTGAGCTTTGATTTTTGTTTAGGTATATTATTAGATTAGATAATTTTTTGTTAAAAATTTGAATTGTTTATCTTATAAAACAAAACTTTCTTTTAAATATAATTGTGAAAACATTGTGAAGTTGAAATTTTATTTCCATTTAAACGAAAATACAAGTCTTACTGAAATCTTAGAAATCCCGGGAGAAGCATTAATTTCTGTCCCGAATCCCGGACAAGCAAAATGTCGGGAAATGGACACTCTACAAACCACCAATCATATTTTTACTAACAATTGCCGTAAATAACAACATTTTAGCTCGTCAAGATATAAAGATAGAGAAAGTTGAAAAAAAAAAATTACATGCGCCCCCAAGCGAATAAATTCTCAAACAAATATATTCCGGGGATAGTCCTTGGTCTGCTAAACAACTTTACCGAAAACACCATTCTTCTAGCTCATCATGATCTTGAGCTGTATAAAATTGAAGGAAAAATGTTACTTTTCTGTAATAATGAACCAATTACCGACGCACATCCCCTGAAAAATTCGGTCTAGTATGTTCCATGCGGAACCGGTTCCTGGAGTCCCGGAAGGTGGCCAATCTGAACAATTCGATGACATTACTCGAAACGAAACGAATTGTGTCCAATTCTTTACGATTTTTTATGTTTGGATGTATTTTACCAAAGATGAATGGATGGTTATTTTGGTCCTTTGAAGCACCGGAATGGCCACCGGGACACCCAACCCGCAATATGGGCCACTAAGTTTTAGCACCAAAACTTAGCATGCTCAATCTTCATGATTTGAATCCGGTATTCGGTGCTGGGATTTTCCTCTGAAAATTTGATTAAAGACCGAAGTATGGACCAATGCACGAGTTCACTTATTTGACGTTTGAGCGGTGCCGAATTGACTCGTTTCCATGGTCACATAAAAAAAAAGGCACCGCTCAAACTTCAAATAGTGAACTCGTGCATCGGTCCATTACGCTCATTTTTGCTTGCTATGGAATAGAAAAAGAAAAGATTATTGCAATGAAAACCAATAATATACAAAATCACTTCACTTCACGGTATCGACAAACAACAACTTTGCAGATATTGTCGCATTTTGTCATTCGCCACCTGATATAATAGTCCGGTCCATAGGTTGACTTTAAACTTGAACCCGAGATATCGAGTAGCCAGAATTGAGTTAACGAAGCAAAAAGAAGCACCATCGTGATCAGAAGCTGGCAGAGCACGACCAAGAACCAAACCAATAAATAACCAACGGGGATACCTAGACAGGACATGACAGGACGGCGGCGCTTGACTCTAATTAATCAAGTCCACTCTTTTGAATATTAATCTGCGGTGCGATTCGTCGTCGATGGTGACTTATGGTTGATAGTGGAGGGATTTATTTTTCAATGATTAACAGTTCGGTTTTTTTTTACCAAGATCATATTAATAAGAGTGGATTGGTTTTTAACTTGCATAAATTTGCATCATTTCGCGTGATTCATTGATTTTCACAGTAAAGCCGATTGACCTTTGAAACCAGCATAAGTATTCCATCATTTTATCGGATGGGAAAAGAATATAAGCGAGGAAGTTTGCTAGATATTATGCGAGAAGTTTGTTGAAATTATGACACAACCCGTAGAATTGCAGAATTCGATCTCTTTTGATTTTTAAACACGACCAAAGCAAGCAAGAAAAAACATCCCATCTGTAGCGGGTTCATGATAGGCAATGCATCACAAGTTGGAACAAACTCGATAAACAACAGCAGCCAAAGAGAGCCCAAAGAAAGAGTGATGATAGAACGGATATCTGTCGTTGGTTTACCTTTGGAGGAAGTGTTTTATATTACAGACTTGATAAACAATACCAAAACAGAATGGCTTAGTATGGGTTTTTCCCTACGAACTATCAGAGCTGGAGCAGAAGATGATGAACAGACTCTCATGATGAACTGCGGATCATGATTGGTAGAGAGAGCGATAAGTAAGAGATACTCTCGATTTTCTCAAATTTTCTGGTATCTTCTGGAATAGGTTTTTACAAATAATTCTGGCTATAATATTCTAAAGGCTTCAAATTTTATGTAATATTTTAATGTAAAATCTGAATATTCCAATTGTTTTACTAAATTCAAGATGGTAACTGACTACATTTGACTGCTTTTGGTAAATTTCGTAGAATCTAAAAAGTAATTTGCCATTCTCAACGGAGCTTAACCCAACCGACAAAATCACACGCATCGTCACTCCATCAGATAAATGATGAAAAAATTGCCTCCTTGTGTGGAAATAAAGGAAAGGGTTAACCTTCACCCTATATGGACAAATAAGCAACTAGACATTCATTCATTCCTGAACTTAGGAGATAATTCAGAAAAAAATATTGAATAATCGAGCATGATCCATTGGGTAGATGAGATAATCACAAATTTATGCAGAACATCAACCACGTTAGTCTGTAATCGAGAGTCCATTCAAGAAACACTTTCAATAGCTCATAATTTAACGACACAATTAATCACTGATCACTAGCAACTGGACACACTAGAAAAACACGGTCCAGCACGAAGCAATCATAAGCGATGCGTCTGCTTCCCGTCTCTTTCCCTCATGCCATGCCGTTCCTCTCTCAGTGCACTGCAAGGGGTAATGAACAAACTGATCTTGAACCGAAGCCTAACTGGACCTTGAGTAGGCCGATCCCATCCATCCGCACTTCGCAGTGAAGTGGAATGAAAAGGCACGTCTCGTCGAGTCGTCGTTGATCTCGATTGAATCGGGCTCGCGATCGTCTTTTCGCATCATAGGGTTAGTGTCCCATACTTGCCTACTATGCGATGGTCGGCTATTTACTACAATATCGCTTACAATGAGAAAAACGGGGACCAAAACACAACATATGTCATTTTGACCGAGGCATTCGTTTAATCGAAATGCACTTGGTTTAATTTTTCGTGAATTGCTGTGTTAGGGCCTTCCTTAGCCGAGTGGTTAGAGTCCGAGGCTACAAAGCAAAGCCATGCTGAAGGTGTCAGGATTCGACTCCCGGTCGGTCCAGGATCTTTCATGATAGAAATTTCCTTGACTTCCTGGGCATAGAGTATAATGTATCTGCACATGATATACGAATGCAAAAATGGCAACTTGGGCAAAGAAATCTCTCAGGTAATAACTGTGGAAAGGCTCATAAAAACACTAAGCTGAGAAGCAGGCTTTGTCCCAGTGATGACGCAATGCTAAGTAGAAGAAGATGATACGATTGTTTCTGAAAAATATATCATGACGCATCAGTCTTCAAGGAGGTTCAATAATTTAAGTCTGAATTGAAGATTTTATTACTTTTGTTGAGGTATTAATGTAATTAGTAAACATGCTTAAGTAATATGTTAAAAGAAAGCATTTCTACAAAGAATGTTACCATGGTGACTCAATAGTGCTTTATTTACGGCATTTATGGCATCCTAGACCGAAATAAGTCCACTAGCCCTATTCAACAGGTTTTCCTATGTGACTCAACAGTTGAAGGGCGGAAATGTGGGACGGTACCTTTATTTCAGCGAGAAACCCAGAATGGCTGTTCCCTTTCCTTCCGCGCACTTTGCGTAGCGTTGAGTTGTTCGGTGCCCTGTTTACTCGGAGAGGTAAACGTCCACACGTAGAGCAACTTGTCCGTCCGGTGGGCAGTTATGCAAAGCGAGTTGTAGTGGATTACCCCATTTTGGTTGTCCAAGGATGTGATGGTCAAGTGCGGCACGTGATGGAGATGGAACTACATAGGGACGCATGCATACTCGAAGGTACGCGCATAAATAAGGCTGCTACAGCATTGCTGTTTCCCCGATAGGGTCACGTGTTGGCAGCATAGGTCATGCAGTCGGGATGTTTCCAGTTTATTTTTTTTATAATATTATGGTTTTTGCTTGTAATGCTAAGAGTTGACCTTAAAAAGGTATGTTCAAGCAATTCAAGTTCATTGATAATTTTTCTATGCTTATTCTTCTTTTAACTAGTTTATTTTTTTTTTTCTTTTATTTGAAGCTCAATCGCGTTTAACACTTTACGTAGGCAAATTCAATTTGTTTTATTTACAATTAACTTTTTCAATACCAAAATTAGTTCGGGATGGAGCCAGGTATCATGACAGCTCGAGGTTAGTGGTCATAAATTTTAAAGGAAGGGCATGGTAAGATTGGGTTTCGGGTTCTTTGCAGCTCATCTGAGAGGTAAGTAGATCGTATTCGCTCGATTTTCGTTTCGTGGCGTTGATACCAATTTCGTGCCAGCCTGCCAGATGGCCAGGATTCCAATCCAACACAAAGTGGACAACACAAAAAAACTGGGGAAGAGAACACAAGAAAATTAAACTTTTATACCAGACAAGCGAAGGAAATCGTAAATTGCGGGTTTCCACACATCTCTAACAGAACATTGAGTTGTCTATCTCGGGCCGCAAAGGTATCCACACGTCCATATCCGGCATTGTCAAACTACGTGTCGATGTCAGCTATTAATAGTTGGACATATTCTTGACATCACGCGAATGAAATCCCGACTTACAATCAAACCTTTCCAGCACGCTCGCAAGGAAACCTTAGGGATTATGGAATATAACCACCGGCCCAGTTGGTCATTTAGCCAATCGCTTCGCCAACCGTGACGAGAACTCTGACGTACTAAATGAAAAAAATCATCGCGTGTAATTCTTCTGTCATAAATCTCACCTTCCTCAGTGCCCACCTTTGCGAAAGAGTCCGACTTCTCATTGCCATAAATTAAGCAATGTGAGGTGACCCATACAAAGGTAATTCTTTCGACACATCTTCTCTCTTATTTTTGTAAGAAAGTAAGTACATGCTTTACAGGTTCCATCGACCAGAGCGCCTCAATATAACTGACTTTTTTTTTCCAAAGTTTAATTACCGCATGGCTTTATCATATAGCTTTTATTGGCTTTTATCGGTGAAAGCGATACTACTCAAAGTGAAGGGAGCAAGGAAAGTAATGAAAGAATATGATGGATAGAATCGCAAGCGAACGACGAGAGAAATGAAGAGAAGTTGAAAACTAACAGAGGCCATATATGAACAACACAATCGAAGCGACAAATCGTTGCCTAACGTCTGGTGTGAACGGCTAGATGCCACCGATCGATAGAACTAAAACATCCGCCGAACAATATAGTCAACAGGTCGAGGTGACAAATTTTTGCCTGTCTAGTGTTAGTAGTGACCACGCTACAACATCTACGTACGTACAGATTGAGATCGACAACTCGCTCTGATGTTCAAAAGTTGACTAGATCTCTGAACATCTAATTTGTTATCACTCAACTAACTATATGATGATTGAAATTGAAAATTATAACGCAATACAGAGCAAAAATATTTATATCGAAATACCAATACAGCAACGCATTTCCCATGTGATTCGAACTGCTTCAATGTACTACAAATAAATATTCGGGGAATGAACGATGTTGAAAAACTGGATTCGCTGGCGATGTTCATCGATAGTTTGGATGTTCCTGTTGACGTTTTAATAGTTTGTGAAACTTGGATCAAAAAGGAAAGGGCACGCTTCTACAAGATCAATGGATCTCTATACGTTAGATATCCATTGATCTTGTAGAAGCGTGCCCTTTCCTTTTGATCCAAGTTTCACAAACTATTAAAACGTCAACAGGAACATCCAAACTATCGATGAACATCGCCAGCGAATCCATTTTTCAACATCGTTCATTCCCGAATATTATTTGTAGTACATTGAAGCATTCGAATCACATGGGAAAATGCGTTGCTGTATTGTATTTCGATATAAATATTTTTGCTCTGTATTGCGTTATAATTTTCAATTCAATCATCATATAGTTTAGTTGGATAAGCGTGGAGTTTACCATATGATGACTTGGCTTTGACAAACATTTTCTGGCATCGGGATTTTTAAACCGTTACTCCCACTGGAGAGGTCCCATTACGAGGCTTAGCGACTTTTATCCTTTCACTGAGAACAACTTGTTTCATGCTCAGTTGCGGACAAATAATTGACAACGTTTTTTTCCCACCAAACTAGAAGTTTCTTCACGTGGAATTATCGGAGAGCCGGTAATGATAGCATGCAAGAGACTGACTCACGGTTGCAATTATCCAAGTGTATCTCCTGTTGGCTAACAGATACGCTTAGAGAAGAAAGTTCCAGTGCTGTTACCGGTATCTTTTAATTTACATTTTCTTGCCGAAGAGAGCGAACTTCGTTGCAAAGATCCTTGAAGTCTTCGACAATTTTATCGAAGCAGTTGGACATGAACTGTTGACTTTCTGTTATTTGATCCGTACTTCTCCGTTACTTATGTCAGATGACATGTAGTAGAGATAAACTCTCATAAATTTTGACTGAGCATTTCAGTTTAAGCATTTCTGTAAGTTTTCAATTTCCTTCATAACGAGAGCTCCCAGTATCGGTTCTGTAGTGGTAAAACCTTTGCCAGGTCCTCCAGGCTAGCATAATTTGTCGAGTGCATACAACCTAGGGCGATACTGGTCATAGCTGCCTATTTGTACATTCGACATTTTTGACAATTTCGAGTTAATACGGGGAGAGTCATAAAATGACAAAAAATTTCGATCAACTTACTGAAATCTGTGAGATTGTTCTAAAAAATTCGAAAAAAAAAATACCAAGTTGTTTTGTCACATTGGCAGTTATAACCGCATAACAGTCACATTAAGATTATGCATGAGCCTAATATGCAGTAGCAACGAAATTTTATCGGAATTATTTTATGACTATTCACCCAATAGGGCAAGTGATCCATTAGTTGTGGGTGGTCCTATAGTTGCGGTAGTGTCATTTTCACTGATTTTATTTCACTAGCCTCGAACCGATACTGCCAATCTACGTATTGCTTTATTGATACACGGAATAGTTGAAAAGAGCGTTCAAATTGCTTAAAACTGATGATATAACACTAAAATTGCTGAAACTTTTCTTGCTTGTACCAATAGTTGCGGTAAAGTGTTCCTATAGTGGAGGATCCATAAGAAAACAACAGATACCGCAACTATAGGAACACAAATTGAAATATACCGCAACTTAAGGAACAGTGTACCAATAGTGGAGGTATTATTTTTCACTGACATGCGTGGATTACTGCGATGAAATCATTTTCTCATTAAGTCATGGTCGTTACCTGGGAGGGAGACACCGATACTACACACTAAATATGCAACAAACTTCAAGATAATTCTAGCTCGCGAACGATAATCAAGGCACGCTTGGTTGAAATCACCATTTTCGTTTTGATGTGTGCCTTCGGACTATCCGGACCAACATTGAAAAAGGGCTACATTTCTCTATGCATTTAATTTCACTCATTATAGAAAAAGAGTAAAAATAAGCATGTTTCACTACTGTTTTTTAATTTAAATCAAAGATTCTATTGTGACATTGCTTTTGAATGTGTAGAAACTAAATCTTATCTGCTTTTTTGGCACCTTCAACAAAATGCAAAAACATGCTTTAATTAATTACGCGCTTTTATCATGTTAGTCCATTGTTTTAGTAGGCGGCTCACACTGACACTTCGTGACAGCAGAATCTCGGCTCACCTTGACGCACACAAATTCGTATTGGTTTCTCCCTCCCAGGTCGTTACTTCCCGTTACACCATTAACATGTACATTAATTGAGTTCTTTGAATTTAGGCGGTTAAATGAGGTCCAATCGTGCTTAGTACCTCCACTTTTGGTACATTTACCCTATGCGATATGAGTTGAACAAGATTTCAGCCTCAACTAAGTACTTTTGAATTCTGAGTGATTTTTTAAATTTAAGTTTTCTCCCATACTGCAATAAAATGCAAACTTGGTATGCATTTACTCAAGGCCCTACTTTTGTCAATTGACAGAATATGCAGGTTATGGGGCCAGGATTACGCAAACAACGATATTGAATTCGTTCCAACACAGAAAAGAAAGAGCCATACTCTAGAACAGAGAGAATTGTTGTTTTATAGAGTTTTATGAGGTCTTCCCGGTGAGCGACTCACCTGTTCCGGTAATTGTTCGTAAGAAAATTGATGCCATTGTTGGCATTTTCCGTTATATATCTAATATGGGTTCGCCAAGTGCATTTTGAATCAACCAACTCCAAAGTAATTTTGAAATCAAAGACCTGGTCGAAGTCTGTTCCCAAAAGCTTAAGCTCAGTTGGGCTGGATCTGCTTGCTAGAAAATACCTAGTTAAGTTGTTTTGCAGCGCAAACCTCGACTCCTAAATTTTCTAGCCCCAAGTTGGCATAGATTACCAGGGAATTCCCAAGGTCCTTTGCAAAATTTCGGCTCGTGGACCCCTTCATAGAGGCCACAGCATCTTCTGCAAGTTGTCTAAGCGTGCATGGTTTTTCCAAACAGTTGTCAATATCTGTATAAAGCAAGGGGACTTAGACATGGAGCATTGGGGAAAACCCATATAGCTAATTCTGGAGGTTGTCAGTTTCCCAGGGTGCAGCTCATGTGTTTTTTCTGACACAAATTGTACAAAAAAAATATTCAATACAAGTGGTCGGGGTCCCGATAGCCGTAGCCGTAAACGCGCAGCTATTCAGCATGACCATGCTGAGGTCGTGGGTTCGATTCCCGCTGGTCGAGGATCTTTCGTAAAGGAAATTTTCCCCTTCGATTTCCCAGGGCATAGAGTATTTCGTACCTGCCACACGAATATACACATGCAAAATGGTCAATCGGCAAAGAAAGCTCTCAGCTAATAACTGTGGAAGTGCTCATAAGAACACTGAGAACAGCTTGTCCCCAGTTGGGGACTAACGCCAGAAGAAGAAGAAGAAGGTCTCGGCAACCTTCGTCTTGCCATCAAATAATTAAGTAGGCTGTTGAAAATGTCCATCAATATCTCCGTATACCAAATGACATGATTAGTACTGCCCCCGTTTAACCATTTTTTTTCGAAAACTTTCCCTAAACTTTTTCGGTCAACACGAAACACGTCGGAAACCTTCAACGAAGACAACAGTGAAAAGAATTGTGCAGAATCGCATGTCCTGTTTCCAAGTTATTTTGGTGACATAACAAACACCATTTCCACATTTTTAATTTATATAGATTACAGTTATGGATGTTGTCGTGCATCCCTACAACACGTCCTCGCCTAACGTATCTTCCAACTTGTGCCTACCTCAGAAATACTAGGTTCGACGAAGCAAGTTTCAGCTACTCGTGGTTCATTTTTTTTCGGCAAGTCACACACCTATAACCGCAAAGATCGTCCTAAGCCACCCGAACGTTCGAAAACCTCATCGAGCATAGTCCCACTTCCATGACCGTAAACGACTTTTTGTCTTGGAGCGGGTGGTAGGGACGAATTTTTTGACCGCAGGTTCTTTTGAAGCCAATAGTAGGCACGACTTCCATAGATGATGTGCTTCATATTCACCGGCAAGGATCATTGTTTGTCCGCCCGTCAGTCAAACCATCAATGCCAAATACTGTCGAATGCTTTTCTATGTATAGAAAAGCAAGACCCGTAAGAATAGCATTCAGATTTGAATAATCAATTTGTAACACATAAAAGTCAATTAAAGGTCAAATGTCCATGTCGAAATTCGAATTGTTCATGGGCAACAAGTTGAATTTTCGTAGATGATCATCATTATGTTCAAAATGACCCTTTTCAAAAAGTTTGCTCATGAAGGAAAGCAAGCTTATTGAACTGGAACCTTTAGCAGGACTGTTGATTGATTCTAGAATTGGTACAACCTTGGCATTTTTCCATTTGTCAGGAAAATATGCCAACTGAAAATATTTGTTAAATATACCAACTAAGAATGATAAGCTTCTTTCAGGAAGTTTCTTGATGAGGATGAAGAAAATTCCATCATCGCCAGGAGCTTTACCCAGGTCGATCCATACTTCTGAAGGTGTGGGAGGACGAAGAATTTCCCCACCAGCTGGTTGGATGGCCTCATCTGCCTATCTACAAGAAAGCGGCACAGACTGGGAGTGCGCCAATACAGAGGAATTACCCGCAGAATCGGGCGTACCTAATTTTGTCGCGCAGATCCCCCGTTAACCAGACTGAGACCGCTCGAGGAGTATCCTTCGTCGGCGAATACAAGCGGTTTTCGTGAGGGGGCCGTTCGAAAACGGTCCAGATGATTAGCTTGCGAAGATCCTAGATTAATTCCGGGGAGTATTAACTTGCAGACCACCATCTGTTTATTGATTTTCAAGGCGGGCGTACGACTCATGGAAAAGATGAGCTGTGGCAGATAATGTCTGAAAATGGTTTTCCCCGGCGAAACTAATTAGGCTGATACGTGCTACGCTGGATGGTTCGAAATCAAGTGTTCGGATCCCAGACGAGGTATCAACCTTGTTCGTGACGTTAGACGGATTAAAGCAGAGAGACGCACTTTCGGATTTACGTTCAAACATTGCACTCGATGGGTGCTATTAGGAGATCTGGCTGCAGAGAAAGGGCACTATTATCTCAAGGTCTCACAGGCTCCTTGGCTTCACGACGATATAGATTAATTGGGAATCGATCGCAGGTCAGTGGAAGAGGCCTTCGTGCCTCTGAAGAGGGAGATAGCGAGGATAGGCTTACCATTAATTCTACCAAACGAAGTACATGTTGCAGGGTAGAGATAGAGTCAGCATGGTGGTGTAGGTGCTGAGGTGTGTTTTAATGGGGATGTGTTTGAAGTTGTTGAAGAATTTGTTTATCTTGGGAACGCTTGTGACATGTGACAACGACGTTTCCCGCGAAAATGACTTGTTGCTTGCTGGCGAATAGGGCCTTTTACGGACTACGTAACCAGCTTAGCTCCCCGCAGCTTGCACACGGAAACAAAATTCGCCCTGTATAAAACATTGTATTCTTCCGTGGCTCTTTACAGGCACGAAGCGTAGAACGTTGAAAGAGTCAGACCGGAAAGCTCTCGGTGTTTTCGAGCGTTAAGTGCTGCGGGACAATACTCAGTGGGAAACGCGAAAATGGTGTGTGGCGCAGACACATGAATCACGAGTTGTATCATGTGTACAAAGATGCGAAATTATACAGCGTGTAAAATACCGGCAGACTTCAGTGGGTGGTCACTTAGTGCGAATTACGGAAGAAAAAATTGCGAAAATGACATTAAGCAGGGATCCAGGTAGAGGTCGGCGGCTTCGGGGAAGACCACGAATACGCTGGCTGTATACAGTGGAAGAGGACCTGGCGACCCTAAACGATTGGGGCAACTAAAGAAGTTTCGCCCAAGACCAACGAAGATGGAGCTCTACAATACGCCCGGCAATGGCGTGGTGCTACGCTGGTAGGTAATAATAATTCTCACTTCTTCCAAATCAGTCTCCAAGGAATTTTCGAAAATGTTCTTTTGATTGAGAATATTTTCGAAGTCCTGAATAACTTGATTTTCAATTGGACTAGTAAGCCCTAAATTCAAATTGTGCGCACTTTCAAACTGCATTGCAAGTTTTTGAGCTTTTTCGCAATTAGTTAGTAATAATTTGTTTTCCTCTTTCAATGCCGGTATTGGTTTCTGAGGTTTTTTTCAAAATTCTAGATAATTTCCAAAAGGGTTTTGAGCCAGGGTCGAATTGAGAAATCTCATTTTCAAAATTTTTGTTTCTTAATTGTGCAAAACGTTTCTTGATTTCTTTCTGCAAATCCTGCAATATAATTTTCATAACAGGATCACGAGTGCGTTGAAATTGCCTTCTCCTCACGTTTTTTGCTCCACATTTTGGAATTGCAATGCCCCTGGCTTCAACAATGGATTTTGTTAAAATGTCAAGAGCATTGTCAATATCAAGTTTTGTTTGTAAAGAAATGTTAACATCAAGATTAGAGTCAATATATGTTTCATATACACTCCCGTGCATAAGTTTGGGTTCGCCCTCTAAAAAAAAAAAGTGTTCAGTCCATATCTCTGTGACTACATGTCCAATTGAAACTCTCTAAGCCGCATTCGAGAGGCCAAGGGATATTCTTACTTCGTATGTATTTTTCCAAAAACATTCTTTGAACTTTATATACTAAATTTTTACTTAAAGTTGTGACATTTTTCAAAAAACACACTGAAAAATCATATCTAATTTCCTCAGCATTGGATTGACCAAAATTTTAAATCATTAGAATCGAATGAAAGACCCCATGAAATTTTGGCGGTAAAATCTGGAAAGTATTCAAAAGCAATGAAACAGTCAGTCAAGTCATCGTGCTTTTTCTAAAGCTTTTAGCTTAGCTTAGCTTAGCTTAGACTGACTACACATATCAATGGTTGCTATTCCGTGATTGACCGAAGTCAGTGAAAATGCACAAAGAATCAACTAGAAGTTTGGCTGGGATTGGCCATAATCTTCTTCAATGTGCATAATTCAGTGCCTCTATTTATACAGGGTCAATAACGGCGCCGGCCACGTCCTTGCAGTCAGGTGGGATTGGGGGAAGGAATGTTAGTGTGCAACCTTTGCTATTTGGAGACCGTGTTTGCCTCTGCATCTCCACAAAGGTTACTGGGAGGGATGTTTGTTAATGGGAAGGATCGTTGGGTCACAGGATTCGCTTTGATAAGCGATTAGATCATGATAAATAATGATTTGTGAGATATATACATCCTTTTTTGTAAATATAATATTTTCATTTGATATGAACAATTTCTATGTAGTGGAAAATTATGCCGACACTTGAGGTGACGAACCATTCAAAGTTTGTTGAACAAATACCTAAATGTAACATTCCTACAGCTGTCAGGACGAAAGCATGTGTTATTATATTTTACTTATTTGAAAAGAAACAAAAAACTTGGTTGAAACATCATAGAACACTCTTATTCTTATGTCGACACTTACAGTGGCGAACCATCCAAAGTTTGTTGAATAAAGTGAACTTTTCGCAAGTCTACACTTGTAGTGTCGAACCATTCAAAGTTTTTTTTTTTAATTACAAAAATAATGGTAAAAAGGGGTGTTCTGATAAAAAAAATGTTAAACATAAATAATTCATGAATCAGAGTTTGGTGTCGACACTCACAGTGACGAACAATTCATAGTTTGTTGAAAATTCTTATTAACGTCCCACAATTGTAACGATTAAATGTGCAGTCATATATATTTTATAGATTAGAAATAGTAGCATGAAACGAGCTCACCAATTGATCCTTTATCCTTCACTGTGCAGCCACAATCCACTCTCAGCCTTACTCGTTTGCTCGGCTATATAAAAGCACACAGAAAAAAAGGCGCGCGACCCCGAAAAGGAAAAAAAACTTGGCTTTCTTGACGCACTGCCCAGCAGCAAGCGTCAAGGTCAAAGGATCAAAAAAAACTAACCGATCACGCCACTTTTTCACTTACTAGACCGACGCGCGACATGTTTGATCCTGCCTTCGTCGCTCGCCCCCGTAGGAGCAAGCGTCAAGGTAGAGAGATCAAACAGAACTCCATCGTGCTTTTTCTAAAGCTTTTATATTATTTAGATCTTTTTTATTGAAACGAGTTGACCCCGGGAGAAATGCTCAGTCCCAGAAGAGGACTGGCCTAAGCCCCAAGCAGCTGGTCTAGAGCAACGGCCGCTTCCGGGGTGGCACCAAAGGCCTTCTTCTGTCTCCCGAGTCCCAGAGCGTGTTCAGTAGGGTAGAGCTTCGGATGTGGGAGTCCTACCGAAATGGAATAGAATTCAACTTACATCAATTTGTTGGCCACTTTTGGTGCGGCTACGACGGCGAGGATTCACCCCGTTTGCTCGACGCAGAGTATGGCGGGCTCTATGTGGCGGACTGCACGAAGGGATGCTGACGCGATGGGATATCGTCGACACGTTTGGATAACGCCAAAGGGTGGCTGCATGCGGTAACTCCCGGGATCGTCTCCGCTGGCGGACAGGTTAGCGTTCGCAGTCTCCGGCGACCGATCTCCAGGCGAGTGTCGACAATAGCCAGAAACGAGGGGCCGGCCGGCGGGCCTGATAACAGCTGAGGATTGCTTGAGGATCGCAGTGGGTTTACCGTTCAACGTGGTGACTCCGAGGCAGTGCTGGATTGATGAGCCTCAAGAACAGGACTTGGCACTCCGCTGCTGGGGTTAGAGCACCGTGCTCCCAGGATGTCACTATGCGATATGATCGCACGGAGAAAAATCATCCTAGTTTGCAACAACCAAAATGTTTGTTGAATTTCAAACCATCAAATTGGTTACTTCCAAGCCAAAATTTGTTGTTGTAATGTTAAGATTTTGTTTGAAACTAGCTTGTTTCATAGGTTCTTTCAATTTGAAATCTTTATGTTCATATAAGGCGTATTACGGTTGTTGCAAACTAAATTATTAGTTCATTTAACAAACAGCTAGTTTGGTTCTACCAAAAAATAGTTTGTTTGTTTTCTTGATTAATTTTTAGTTTCAAAATAGAATAATAGGTTGATGCAACGATTACAATATGTTGAATCAAACTAAGATTTTGTTTGAATCAAAACAACCAAAATTTTAGTTTGAAATAAATCAACCTCATGTGTTGCTGCTGTTTTTGTTTTGGATCAGCTCGCAGTCAATCTAAACATATCCACCGCACAATTATATATAATTGACAATCCAATCATAAAAGGATTCCGTTTATCATCAGTAAATAGTGTTTAAAACGCTTCTGAGGTAATTTGATTGATAATATATATTGTTTTTATTTCATTCATCTAACATGCTTTCATTTATAAATTTGCAGCTGAAATGGTAAGATAGATTTTCGCAAACCTTACTTATCCTGAATCTAAAAAATATTTCATTTAATTCTAGATTGACTCTATATAGAGAAAGTGCGCATCATCACCCCGAAATTCCCCTTCTGAAGGAAGCATTCCCTTTTGCATTAAACTTTCGGTTTATCATAGAAGCTTGTTATGGTGGATTTAATTTCTATAATTGTCATAGAAACATTATTGTTAATCATTATTTATTAAAATACAAATATGATCTTATCATGAACGATTTTTTTTATCAATAATAATTAAGATATAAATAGTATGAAACCACAATCAATCCAAAAACCCCAGTTCAATCAACTAAGAAATTTGTTTATTTTAATGTGATTCTTAGTTATTTCAAACCACTTCTTTTAGTTTGAATCTACCTAGTTTTTTGGTTGTTTCATGAACTGTCGTATCCTGCAACAAATTTCATGGTAGTTTCAAACTATGATTTGTTGAATTTATCTAGAAAACCGTGATTAAAACAACATAGATTTTTAGTTTGTTTTAAATGGTGCATATTGTTGATTTTAACCATGATTTTGTTTGTGCAAATTTCAACCCAAAAATTGGTTCAAATTAACTAAAATTTGGTTGTATTTAACAATTATTTTTCTCCGTGCGGTTATGGTGTGTGGGGTACCAACCCCGATTTTGGTTCGGCTTACTGGTTGGCGACTCAGATATAATGCGGTCGACCAAAGTTTCACCCACTAACTTGGCGACCACGAGCTGCTATCACTTGCCACGAGTTAAATCTGTAAAACTTCTCCAAATCGGACGTCTTTCCCGTGTGGGAGTCCTCTCTCAACTGCCGCCTCTCAGCTCCATCGCATCTTAGCAGCCCCAACACATACATTTTCCCGTATTGTTGCTGCGTTTTCCCCCATCCGTTCTGTTGGTGCGCCACTGTTACGCAACCACCTATTAGTTAAACTGCGTTTGGAGTGTTAACTAGCCAGCCGCCCAAACCGTTCAATTTACACGTTAGCTTGCTTCACATCGTCTATCACCCTACAGACCCACATCAATTTTAACAAAAAGGATACCGTACGGTAAAATTATTAAAATGAACTAAATAATATTCTTGAGAAAGCCCTTTCCGAACAACGTCAGATTGGACTCTCTTATTCATAATGATTACTTGGACTGGGGAAAATCCACGTAAATCATTTATTCCATTTTTGATCTCTTCAGGTGACTTATATTCACTTTCAAGACAAACGATCAGTTTTGTCGTCATAATTAAAAAAATTGTGCTCATCAAGATGTTCGAGAAGAAGGTCCCGATCTTTAGGAGTTTCCGGCAAAACGCGACAGTCTTCTTTCTTTGCGATTTGGAAGGAGACCTTGATTCCCCTAATGGAGTTCAAGACCTCCTGTCTAATTCCCCCAAATTCGGAACAACTGACCACGATAGGCGGCACTCTTTGCTTCCTCACTTGAATCAAAGAGCGTGGGCTAAAGACTGCTTCGATTTGGTGTTCGGAAAATGTGTCTAGCAATGAGCAATCAGTTCGATACAATTACCAACATTAACCATTTCACCCTTGGAAGAAAGCCCGCATTCCGGAGAAACGTCCTTCATCCATTTTTGCCACTTTCAGTGACAGTTTCAAATCAAAAATGTTTTTTAGGAGGAAGTTTTGAATTCAGATATTAATCCCTCCTTTTGTTCCTGTTTTTTTTCTTTTTTTTTATGAAAACGGTGTTCAAGAAGGATTACCACCGGTACCTTCCGCTAACGGGTCCAACGAAAAATCGAAAGCACGGGTACAAACAAGGATTGGAAAGGGATGAATAGATAGAATACTCCCATAGGCTGGTTAGGCTGTATAACAATACAACTCTAGTCACTTCCAATTTTTTTGCTGCAACATAGAGCAACAAAAAATCACCTACTCAAACAATTCCGGGGTTTGCCTCGCCACAAACACGCATCTGTAAAAAAAGCCCCCAGATGTGATGCCTCAACAGTTCTATGAGGGACTAGGAAGTGGATACCAAACAAAACAAAAACCCAGCAATAACAACAATCTAAACTCCATTCCATTCGGCACTAAGCTGTTAACCATCCCATACACAAAGGTTTTAATGATGGTGCAATTAACGATTCGATTTTCTGCGCTCCGCCTCGTTTGTGTTCCACCGCCGCGCGTTGAGACCCTCATCTTCCTGACTCCGCTGACTGACACTGGATGACGGTTTGAACCTGCCAAACTATCAAATCAAGCGCCTCTGCAGCAATGACCCATGTTCGCAAAGTCGACGTAAGTGTCAATGTGATTGAAATGCACAGATTCAACGACTTGCGAATAGCTTACAATTTTCAATCTGGCACAGTTCGAGAGCTCAACATTTAAAAGCCAATATCGGTGCCAGCCACGTCCTCACGGTCATCTTGGAAGGAAAGAAATTTTAGTTAGACGACTATTGTTACTAGATACTGAATATACCTCTGCATCTCCACAGTAGTCATGGAAATAATGTTGGGTTAGTGGGATAAGATGAGGATTTGGGAGTCACTGCGATCCAACCAAAACTACAATCATTATCAAATGTATTATAATTATTTAACTGAAATCGTTAACAGATTACAACTAAAAACACATTTTCCAAATAATGATAGCGTTGGCGGTTACGTCAACCATGCAAAATTGGTCCAGAGTAGTGGTCCATGAGCTGCCATATATTTTATCACCTTCCAAACGACGTGATCGGATTTCGGACCCCACGGCGGGACGTAGACGCAAATGGTGCTTGGGTGCTCTCCGCAAGCTGGCTTATCATGAGCAGGAGATTGTGCCGGCGCTTGTTTCTGGTTTTTCGTGGTTTTATTTTTTTCGATGTTGTCTTTCGTATACCGGGATTTACGATTGCGAGGGCTCGTCCAAAGCTGCCTTCGGGTAACGTATTTGCATAGCGTTCGATGGTGGCTACTCGATTACGCCTGTCAAGCAAACGAATCCGAAGGTCAGTGCCAAAGCTGCGATGTCCTAGCGATTGGTTTATCGCTAATTGGGGTTATAGCGTGGATATTTTTTATTGTGGCATATCATCAGAATAGTCAGACTTCCCGAGAATGCTCAGGTTATTCTACACCCGGTCGAAGATACAATTTTCATCTTTGAAGAATTTACAACTCTAACCTTGAACTTTAATCTTTCACGTTGGTCTAGTTCATTGAAATCCAACCCCAGGAGAGACCGGCATGGAAGCAGTGAAACCAATCAAGGTCTCTTACGTAACGAGCCAATATCAAGCCGCAGACACACAACATCTAGGAGAAGATTAATTCATTGTACAGAAGAGAGCTCGGTTACTGTTCTGACTCGAATTCCGAACTTCCACAGTTGTAAATTCAGCCCATAGCGCTCTGATTGCCATACATATTTAATAAACGATGAACTTCTATCAGAGAAACTTGATAACGCTCCTGGATCTTAAGTTACGTGAACATTGATTACATGCTTGACGATGTTTAAATGGCAAAATTCTCATCACAGGCAACTAGCTACCTGTCGTCTGAGGAGAAGGGCTGCTTTCATGCACCTTGACTTGTTTTCTGCTGTGGTTTCTTGCAATATTGCATCTGGAACGAGCTGGTGCCGTGTTTATGCCTGTCACGAGAAGTGTACTTTAATTAAGAGCAATGATGTTGTTTTCCGTCGTAAGCGTACGGGAGGCTTCTTGTCGTGTTCAAAGTTGTAAAGTTCTACACAAATGTCCTGATGTTTTTAATATTATCGAAACAATCACATGCCAAACTTTCGAACAATTAACATTTTTCTGAAACAATCGATCTAGCCAAGTAATCCGAAAAATTGAACCCAAATCAGTATCAAAGATGTTTAGCCATTACAATACTGGGTGTCAAAATCGAAGTTTTAAAATTCTGTATCTTCGCCATCGTTCGATCGTTTTCAATAAAAATCACAAACGAGTTGTATGTGTATGCTTTATATGAAAAACAATATCCAACTTATTTGCAATCTACTAAAGATGACATACAGGATTCGTCCTTTAGCGTAGAGGCCTGCGTCAAACGCAAACAAAAATTGTTGACATCAGTGCGCATCGTAACTTCGTGCTGTGTGTACACAAATTCTCAAAGCTCTTGGAAGTTTTTTTTAAAAACTACCTAAAGCAATGAAACAGTACCTTTCAGTGCTAAAATTAAGAACGGTACTTTTCAGTACTATTTTTTCCACTATTGATCCCTTAACGATCCTTGTTTGGACCCACCCTTCGATTTTTCGTTCGACCCGTTGACGAAAGCTGTGGTAAAGTGGTAATCCTTCTTGGACACCGTCTTAGGAAAAAACTATAAGGGTACATCCCTATGGGGTTGTACGAACTGGTGACGTAGGACCAGGATAACTGAATTTGATGTCGTTCTTGTTGCTCGTTTTGACTTCATACTGTTTTCAGTGCTCGAAACTTTCGTAAATATTTATGCATATAACGATTTGCAGCCAAGTGTACGTTTAATCATGTCCCAAATATACATTATCTTTATCCGATGAATTCGTCATATTTATCTATGAAAATGTGAAATTTCACTTCAGGTTGTATGATAATTTTGAAATGATATTAGTATCCTCCTATGAAATATATAGTAGCATTAGAAAGAAGAGTAGTGATTGAGGCTTGTTCAGCATGCTGAAGCAAAATCTAAGTAATTCTAATTAAAGAATATTTAACAGTAATGTGTCTATAGAAAGTTATTCGAGGATTATAATGAAAGCTTCAATCATCGCTTTGTTGATCTTATGGTTTGAGAGAAATATTATTCATTGCTTGGCAATGTGATAAATAAAGTCGGAAATATTACTCTGTTAACTCTGTTAACACATTTGGTGGCCCTGAAAAGAGCCTAAGGCTTTGTTAGCTCGGATGCTGTCATAGATGAATCGCACTACATGATGTTATCAGTTGATTGCCATGGTTAAACGAAGAATCTTCAACGCAAGGGTAGAAATTTGTATAAGTTATCTGCTTATAAGACGAACCAGTTAAATGTTTCGTGGTGTGGATGGCACACATCAGCGACAGGTATAAGATCACATGGCTGAAGTCAAAATCTAAAAACATAGCTTAAGTTTGAAATCTTGAGCGATACCACAAGCCGGACGCTCGATTTGTCTAATAATAGTAGTAATGATGCCTAACTTGCTTGATTCTTGACTGCACCACAGATGAGTTTATCACGAGCCGAAATCTCATAAACCAGATGCTGATCAACAGCTCAGCAGGCTTCTGGCTATGAGGTGCTCCTCGTTAAGAAGGTTCGGAGGAGCTCTTACCAGCTCGAAAGCGAAAATGGAACGAAACCGAATCCGGCGAAGGAAGCATGCTTTAAACCCTTAGATTAGCAGATGATGCTCCTCCCATTCGTGCTCTTCTCTTTTAGTCGACCAATCTTGAAAATGGGTACACGCTATGTCTGAACCAGACGATTATAAAAATAGAATGTACATTCGATTTTTTCTCGCTTGAGTTTAGTATTTGGGTTATATTTTCAAAATCGGAAAGTTTTAAAATATTCCATCGATGAAATTTCGATTTTTTCCACTTTTTAGCCATTTTACATACTTAATCCCATGAAAATCAAGTTTTCAACGCATTTCCGCCCATACAAAATGTATGGGAAAAATTTCACCGATAGAATATTTTAAAACCTTCCGATTATGAAAATAAAGACAAAATACTGATCTGTACCGAGAAAAAATCCGATGTACATTCGATTTTTATAATCATATAATCATAGCGTGGGGTATGTGCCAATAATGTGTTGGGCTTAGAATTACTTGAAAATTGCGAAAAATGATAATGCGTGAGAAATTGATCAAACATGAATAGTTGGAATGCTTGACATTTACTAAATATTCTATAGTTAGCTATTGATAATCAATAGTTTTCTTTAGTATGAAGGTGAATTTCTGATTAATGGGTGCCAAAATTATGAAAATTGTTCAATGGGAATTTCTTTTCAAAAGCATTCTAAACATGTCGCAATTTAGTAACATGTGATCATTTTCGTAATCGAAGTGTTCTCATAAAATATGGCAAATCAAAGACACTGTCGGAAATTCTACTCTAGTTTACAATCGTTGTGAAATGTTGAGCACTCACCCCGACGGCACTGCAGCAGCATCCACGAATAGTCTCAAATTGTCGTGCCATCAATTATCCATAACAAATTAAATTTTATACGAAGCTGCGACATCAATTGAGGAATATAAGATGTAATAAGGTCGGAAATATTATTCCTTCAACTCTTTTCCACAAATTTGATGGCCCAGACAAGGGCCGATGGCT
The DNA here is from genome assembly GCF_002204515.2 of Aedes aegypti. Taxonomy (NCBI): domain Eukaryota; kingdom Metazoa; phylum Arthropoda; class Insecta; order Diptera; family Culicidae; genus Aedes; species Aedes aegypti. The sequence goes on from NW_018736672.1 coordinate 64,227, forward strand.
TTCTTAGCCTCGATACGGTCACAGATAAATAGCACTACGGGATGTTATCAGTTGATTGCCATGGTCAAACGGAGAATTTGCTTATACGACGAACCAGCTGAATGGTTCATGACGTGGATGGCGCACAACAGCAACGGGTATTGGATCGCCGGGCACAAGTCGAAATCTGGAAACGATGCTCACTCTTGAAATCTTGAGCGATTTCACTAGTCCGACGCTCGATTAGCAGCAGCTCCTCGGATCAGCAACTCTGGGGGCTTCTGGTATTTGGCTCCTAACGGGCTTGCTTCTTGACCACCGATTTATCACGAGTCGAAATCTGGGAGCGCGGATAAATTTGCGGCGGCGATGACGATGGCTTGGACGCTTCTCCGAGCGGCAGTAGTTCGCCGCTCGGAAAAGCGCCCAAGCCATCGTCATCGCCGCCGCAAATCAATCTTGCGTCTTCCTCTTCCGACGACACAAATTGGACTGTGACGCGGGTGCAAAAGCAAAGCGAGAATGACTCGCCCGATCGTGTTCACAGTCCGACCGCAAAAAGAAGACTGAGGGAAGAAGCAGGGATCCGTTTGCTTTTATAGTGGGAAGCGATACCGTCGAAAAATGCTCGAACGTGATTGGTTGAATAAGAAAGGGGTCAACATTTATCAAATTTTCAATAGTTAAACAACAAAATTCACTTATCGGATATATTATTAACGATGCGTAGATACATTTCTGATGGAATGATACTTAAATCGTAATAGTTGATTCATAAACAACTGAGTTATTAACGTACAAAATCTGCCCTAATTTCGTTACATGTCTCATTTTCCGTACTTTTAAAGTGCAGCCCAATATAGAAAACAAAGACGTAGTCCTACGTCAAAACCTCTTAGGAGGTCTCGTCTTCTTTTGTTTATTCACTGAACATGGTTGCAATTACAAACAAAAGGAAGGGTGAATCTCTGAATTCACAACTTCCTTTCAAATAAGTGGGATTTAAAACTGTCACTAAACGTGTCATCCGCAAACAAAGATTTTTGACATCCCTGAGGTAACTCAGGTAAGCCAGATGTGAAAATATTGTATAATATTGGTCCCAAAATGCTGCCTTGAGGAACACCAGCTCTTACAGGAAGTCTTTCAGATCTGGAGTTCTGATAATTAACCTAAAGTGAACGATTTGACAGATAACTTTGAATTATTCTAACAATGTATCACGGTGTGCTGGAACATACATATTATCGAACTTGCATGAACCTCCAATCTTTTTCCGCTAAAAGTTAGCCTTGATAGTAAAAAAAAGCTTGCGGAATATTAAAATATCTTTCATCGGTAAAAAAAATTGAAAAAATAGATTTTTGTATTTTTATCCTTCTGCCATATATGAGTTCATAGGATAATATTAGAGTTACATAAATTAAAACGGCTTGTTTGGCTAAGCCCTAGCTAAGCTAAGCTAAGGGCTTATCCAAACAAGCCGTTTTAATTTATTAGACTGAGGAAGCCATAAAATTACAATTGTCCTCCCAGTCGCAACACCATCACTAATTAGAGTTACACTAATATGATGACTTTTAACGGCTTAATGAACAAATTGACAAATCTTTAACATGAATAAATTCTTAGATGTTTTAAATTAAGCATCATTTCCTAAATACACTCACACAATATGACCAGCCCATGATGGTATGTCGTATTTTATATAATAGAAATTTCACTTTTCACTTCAGAAAAGCTCATACGAACGATTTGAATTTTTCTTTCTGAATCAAATCAGTAATATTTTTCGTATGTGGCATAGTTTTCTAATCAGAAAAGGAATTCCCAGAAATGGATACACATGGCAGTATAGACCGTATTTATGTGCTTATACGCACAAAAGTCTTGAAAGAGGGTTCACTATAACATGAAGTTTTGTGCAGTCACTAATCTACTCATATGCAATGCGCACATGATATTTGGGGTTTGAAGTGCCTGATTTTGAATAAAAGGGCTGGATTACTTCGGATCGACATTATGTCATCACTCCAATTATTTGTCATGAGATGAAAAATAAATGTGGCGAAGATGACAAATCGGTCCAACGTAATCCAGCACTTTAATTCACGACTTCGCACTTATGGAGGGCACATATTGCGAAATAGACACAACAGTTTCAATAACCAACATGGACACATAAATTTAAGTATCGTATTTTTGATAATGCGGGTATCTTTGATAGTGCAGGATCCGCAACGTACTAATCAAAATAACAAAAATTATGTTATTCAGATAAGCAAAACGAATGCGAAAGTAAGGAGTATTAGTGTGACCAAGCTTCCGAATTCTCACTCACTCTCACGATAATGGATTTATCCCTCACATCAATTTTCAGCGATTAGCTGCCTTGCGATTTTATCCGTCCACAAAACAAAGCGAAAATAGATAACTGCACCTCTCCGCAGCTGTGAGAAGTTTGTTTTCTCTTTCTCCGATCCATGGAGAACTTTTCCTGCATCCATCGCAACGAGCAGCAGCTGCTTTTATGCACCAAATTAACCACTCCTTTCGTCAAGTTGATGTGGTAGCATGGTTAGCATGCACGCATCGCGGTTGTTTTTAGCAATGTTCTAGGTTCGAATCCCGTCGCCGGCATTAGTTTTTGTTTATCCCCATAGTGATAATTATCGGGAGCAGTTGGTGAGCGAAAATATGATGGAGTGAAAAATAAATTATCCCCGGAGTGGAATGATTTTCGATTATCCTCCAACGTAGCTCCAGGGAAAATTAGTGTGAGCGAAAAAAGATGTTCCGGTGAAGAAGCGAAAAAAGCATTCTCCTTACGTGCGAAAAATCGCAGATTTCGCATCATTGATACGAAAATTCAGAACCCTGAGTGTGACACTTCACCTCGGAGCTGTTTTCGTGCCAATCGAGAGTATTTGAGGCTTTAAGTGTTTCAAAACGCTCACGAACAATCTGTTTTACTATCACTATTCCATGAAATTATAATGAGTTCGGTACGTATGCTTGATGACCTAGCTATAGAACATGAATCCGGTATCAAACTTCATAGTGAAAAACAGTTTTACAATTTGGATTTATTTTTGTAATCAAAGTCACAAATTCCCATATAACATTAGAGGTGTGCAACGCCTCATGTACTTCACGGGATTCATTCGATTTATACTCATTCATGTTCCAAAAACGATTGATTTATGGTGAATTCAATGTCGAAACATGATTATCGATATATATCTTTTCAGAGATATAATTTTATACTCATTATTATCAACTTATAATTGTGTTTTTCATGTTTGTTTTGGTTCAATAAATTCTGTATTTTAATTGATAAAATCTAATCCAGTTTCTCTATTAACATTCTCGAATCAAATTCAAACTGTAATGATGTCAAACAATAGTTTGTTGTGGATTTTCATTTGCTTATCTACTCATAATCAATGTTACCCCATTACCAAAAACTGACTTTCGATTATCGAACCGTTATGCAATCTTTCATGTGCAATCAATAACCAACAAACCAGTGCTTGATTTACAAAAAAAAAATATTTAGATTTTCACTCAAAAAACTATCAAAGTCACCCCGTTTTATGATATTTATTTAGTTTAAAGTGTGTGAATGTAACTAAGGATATGTTAATGATGTGAGGTTTTAGCAAACGCACCCAACAAGCGGCTGCAAGATTTCAATATAAATCTGCATGACAACTTTACAAATATTATATAATATTGTTACTCATACAAGAAATATAAGACTATCATAGATTTTTTTTAATTTTAACTTCTTACATTTTCTGTACAAACCCTGTATATCTAACGATATTTTACAATATTTGTATGCGTTCTAGTTTTGCCTAAAATCTTTAGGCAAACCCGTATACAGGTTTGCCTAAAATCTTCCTCCATCTTTCAATCAAAACAAATGTGAACAACAAGACCTGCAAGAGTGAACATACCATACAAAATTGAAACAGTACATTGTCCTATATAATTGTATGGCTGTGTTATTTAATACAATTGTCGGTTATCTCAATAAATTTATGTAAAAATGCGATGTCGTTAATAAACAGCATACCACCATGGGCTGGTCACATTGTGTGAATATCGGTAGAAATTATGCTCAATTTGAAACGTCTTCAAGGTATATCAAATAAGTCTTTGAGCTATTGCAATGCATCAACATTAGTGTAACTCTAGTATTCTCCTATGAACTCATATATGAAAGAAGAGTAAAAACACAAAAATCGACTGTTTTAAATTTTTTGTCGCTGAAAGATTTTTTAATATTTCGCAAGCTTTTTTTTTTTTTTGACTATCAAGGCTAACTTTTAGTGAAGAAAGATCGGAGGTTCATGCAAGTTCGATAATATGTGTGTTCCAGCACACCGTGGTATGTTGGAAAAAAAAGTTTTTTTTTTTTTAATTTTACGATCAAACCTTCATGCCAAACACTGTCGAATGCTTTTTCTATGTCTAGAAGAGCAAGACCAGTAGAAAAGCCTTCAGATTTGTTGGAACGGATCAAATTTGTTACACGTAAAAGTTGATGAGTGGTCGAATGTCCATGGCGAAATCCGAACTGTTCATTGGCAAAAATTGAATTTTCGTTGATGTGGGCCATCATTCTGTTCAAAATGGCCTTTTCCAAAAGTTTACTGATGGAGGAAAGCAAACTGATTGGACGATAGCAAGAAGCTTCTGCAGGATTGTTGTCTGGTTTCAAAATTGGAACAACCTTAGCATTTTTCCATTTGTCACGAAAATATGCCAACTGAAAACATTTGTTAAATACATCCACTAAGAATAATAAGCTACTTTCTGGAAGTTTCTTGATGAGGATGTCGAAAATTCCATCATCGCAAGGGGCTTTCATATTTTTGATTTTTTTTTAATAATAGTTCGCACTTCTTCCAAAACAGTCTCCAAGGAATTTTAGAAAATGTTCTCTTGATTGAGAATATTTTCGAAGTCCCGATTAACTTGATTTTCAATTGGATTAGTAAGTCTTAAATTAAAATTTTGCGTGCCTTCAAACTGCATAGCAATTTTTTGAGTTTTTTTGGAATTAGTAAGTAATAATTTGTTTTTCTCTTTCAATGCCGGTATTGCAATTTTTTATATATTCTGAGGTTTTATTTGAAACTATTTATCCCGGAAAACTTCGTCTTGCCATTAAGTATCCTGTTGGGAAACGGCATGCAACCTCCCATACAAAATAACACAATATTTTCTGCCCAATTTTTCGTCTATTCCTGAGACTTTCCTGAACTCTTCCCTCACACGAACCTGTCGGAGGCCTGGACAAATGTAACACTGAAAGAATTATGTAGATCTTCTGATCCGTTCTCAAGCCAACTCGTGCCATACAAACTCCATTCCATTTTTATGTAAGGTACCGTGGGGTAAGTGGATACAGAAAAATCAATAGTCTACTTCATTGTTATGTACAGCTTACGTGAAAAATGTAATTCAAACTTTTTTCTGTGGATAACAAGTGAGGGACTAATATACTTCAAATCGTCATTTATTTACATTTTTCTCATTTTTATGTATTGAGTATGAAGGACTTGAAAATTTGTGCCAAATGATCCACTTGCCCCACCATGGTGGGGTAAGTGGATCACTAATAAAAAAAATCATTTTTCAAAACATATATGGTGTTGTTATATATATATTAAGACTGATACTGCTCTCGTTCTTGTTATTAGTGCTAGTTATGTTATGTTTTGATACTTTTAAAATTAAAAGGTGTCTTTATTTTATAAAAATATTGTTAAAAACATGTATACATTAGTTCACACTAATTCGAACAAAAAAAAACATTGTAGCTGAAATAATTTGAAGAAAATTCTTCAATATAGTCATAAAACTTGTACTGGAGTATTGTAGGATTATACCTAACGATGTTTTCGAAAAAACACTCGTGGTTTCAAAATATTACTTACATTTATTTTTGTTTAACAAACTGAAATCTTCTTATTCTATTTATGAGTGTATATGTATCATCAGTCTAGAACAATTTATATGGTCAAACAAGGTACGATAATATGTTTTCAATAGGAAAATTTGTATATTTTCCTCTTTTGCAACTCAGCTTTTGTTGTGGTGGGGAAGATTCTTCAACTTCTTAACAGCAAACCGAATACCAGTATCTTGGTGAGAGTAAGCTTTAAGCTAAAACGATCGTTTAATTAATATTTTTCGTAGAACTTGAGTTAATTGTGACTTACATTTTTAGCTGAACCTTGGATCTCAAGATCGTATCACGACTTGTCGGTCAAATGGTCTGGATCACTATATCAATTTGAAGTTCTTTTAACTATGGCTATTACAATAATTTTATCGTACTTACAACTCAATTTCCTGTGTACACGAATGGGTAGTCAACTTAAGTTTTAATGTGTAGCTTTGTATGTCCTCCCTTTTACCCTAGAGTTAAGAATACATAAGATCATAGTTTTAATTCATTGATTTCACTCTCGCATGTATAATAAACCGTACTATTTCAATAAATTCGTTTGTGACTTGCCACTAATTCAATTTTAAGCATAAATAGATGTAGATTAAGATCACGAATATTAACTTTTAGGTTTGAATTATTATCTTTAAGAATAGTATTAGGCAATCGAAATGAATTTCAAGAATGCATGATCATTGTTATTGATTTCTAACTAGGTATTGTTCAACAGACGTTTCCTCGCATCAGCGACAGCAAGACAGCGATCGGTACTGTTGTTGGCCTATCTAGATCTCTACGCCACAGTTGAGCTGCAACGGGGGGTCTCGTCGTAACATCCCCCCTCCCGTAAACCCTGGTGAACTTCCTGGTTCTCTGGAACTCTGGTCGGGTTTACTACTCGCCGTAACGTCGAGCAACGCTAGTTTTGCAGCTGGTCGTCGTAGAATCCCTGAAGCTGTCCGAACGACTGCTTGCCGAACTCTTCCATCCCGTCCAGGAATGACTTCCTCTACGCGGCCTCGAATCCACTGGTCCCTTGTTGATCCGCCAACTATAAGGACCAGATCTCCGACAACTAAGTCCCGCGCTTCTTCGACCCACTTTCCTCTTCGTGTAATTACGGGAAGATACTCCTTGATCCATCTAGTCCAAAATCCACTGGTGATGGCTTGTGCTAGCTTCCAGCTACTTCGCAAAGCCGTCTGTCCTTCGATTACACCGTCTGGTTGAATTTTGTGCCCATTGGAAGACCCCAACAAAAAGTGGTTGGGAGTCAGCGCCTCTTGGTCCGCTGATTCGAGAGGGATGTACGTGAGCGGTCGGGTATTGATCATCGATTCGGCTTCCAGCATAATCGTCTCTAGAGTCTCGTCATCTGGTCTGCGAGGGGCATCAGTAATAGCTCCTACCGCTACTTTTACCGATCGTACCAATCGTTCCCATGCTCCTCCCATATGTGGGGCTGCTGGCGGTATAAAACGCCATTTTGTATTGGCGTTCGTGAAAACGGTAGCTAGAGCGTCGTTCCTGGCTAGAACTTGTTCTCGTACTAATTCCCTACTGGCACCCTGGAAGCAAGTACCATTGTCCGTGTAGAACTCAGCTGGGGAGCCGCGGCGGGCGATGAAACGACGTACAGCCATAATACATGATTGGGTGGATAGACTGTGAACGACCTCTAAATGCACAGCACGGATAGTAAGACACGTGAATAAAGCTATCCATCTTTTTACCTGACTACGTCCGACTTTTACCAGTACAGGTCCGAAATAGTCAAGTCCAACGTAAGTGAAAGGACGGATAAACGGCTGAAGTCGGGCTATAGGAAGTGGTGCCATCACAGGGGGGCTTGGCTTTGCTTTTCTCAATCGACACATCATACATTTCTTAGACACCTTTTCAATCAAAGAGCGTGTTTTGAGATCTCGAATCGTTGACGCATTTCATTTGCGACGGTCTCACGGTTAGCATGGCGATAAAGACGGTGGTACCAGTCTGCTATCAGAAACGTCATAAAGTGTTGCCTTGGAAGGATGGCAGGGTACTTCGCTTCAAACGGCGCAAAGGGAGCAGCACCAATTCGGCCACGCATTCGAAGTACTCCTCTTTGGTCAAGATACGGCCAGGTTTTGTAAATCGGACTTGACTTTGCAATACGCCCGTGATAAGCTTCTGATGACCCTTGCGTTGCAGAAAGGACGGCTATCTCTTCAGGAAAGACTTCAGCTTGTGCCATTTTCCAGAGGGCTTCTTCGGCTCGCTTCAACTCATCCTGATGAAGTGCTCCTAAGCGAAGCATCGATCCTTTTTGTTTGAGGCGTATATTGTCCACGAATCGAAGCGCAAATGCCATTGCGCGATGAAGTCGTGACCAAGAGCTAAATTTTGTAGTATCGATAAACGGTGAGACAGCCATGTGAGTGTGACTCTCTCGAAGTTCTTCTATCGTAGTTGTACTCGGAGTTTGTTGAGGCCAGTTTTCTTCTGGCTCATGAAGAAATGAAGGGCCAAAAAACCATGGATTAGCAGGTGAGAAATCAGGCCCGTTTTTCCATTTCGTGCCAATATCAGCTACGTTCAGCTTAGATGGGACCCACTTCCACTCCCGGGCATTGGTTGTTGTGAGAATTTCGCCAATACGTACTGCAACAAACTTGTTGTACCGCCGATGTTCCGACCGTATCCAGGCTAATACAGTGCTGGAATCACTCCAGATAACTCTCCTGCTAATTGGATAGGTGTGGTAGCCTTGAATAGATTCGAGAAGACGGGTTCCTAGAACTGCCGCTTTCAATTCCAATCGGGGGATTGACAAAACCTTAAGTGGAGCTACTTTAGTTTTGGAACAAATGAGCGCCACCTGTATACCGCTTTCGGTTTCAATGCGGTAATAGGCTACGCATGCGTAAGCAGCGTCACTAGCATCGACAAGTACGTGAATCTCTAGTCGATCGAAGCTTGTGGGGAAAGGCGTGCTAAAGTAACATCGCGGGATTCGCACTGTGTCTAGCTGTGGGAAGTACTGGATCCATCGGCGCCAACGCAGACACAATTCATCGTTGATTTGTTCGTCCCAATTAGTCCCGGCGGCCCATACATCCTGCATCAGCACTTTACCATGCACGAGAAAGAACGATACAAAGCCTAAAGGGTCGAACAAACTCATTATCACCTTCAGAACCTCTCGTTTCGTTGGTGTATGGTACTCATCAAGAATCGGCTGCAAATCATTTCGCATCGCAAAGGTATAGGTGAAAACGTCGTAGTTTGGCACCCACTTCATGCCGAGAACAGATTCGGTTATTTCCGCGCGGACAAGTGCGAGATCCTTCGATAATTCTCGTTCAGATTCTCCTATTTTTCGCAGCACAACTTCTTCATTGGAAAGGAAGTTTCGGATTTCAAACCCTGCCTTGGAGTGGACATATTTTACTTCGTTGACTACGTCAACAGCTTCGTCGATAGATTTAAAGCTGTCCAGGTAGTCATCAACGTAGTGGTGATCTTTTATGGCAATAGCAGCTCGTGGGTACTCCTGGGCAAACTCTTCAGCGTTCAGATTCTTCACGTATTGGGCTGATGACGGTGAACAAGTGGATCCGAACATAGTGACGTTGATAACGTAGGTTTGCAATGGTTCATCAGGATTACTACGGAAGACAAACATCTGCGCCCTTCGGTCTCGTTCTTGCAATTTAATTTGAAGAAACATCTCCCTTATGTCGCCCGAGACCGCAACAGGGAACAGACGAAAACCACTGAGCACTTTCGGCAAGGGAGTTAGTAGGTCGGGGCCCTTTAGCAGGTGAGAGTTGAATGAAACTCCGTCAACTTTCGCTGCGGCATCCCAGATGAGCCTGATCTTTTCTGGTTTCTTCGGATTGATGACAACTCCAAGGGGAAGGAACCAGGTTTTCCGCGTATCAACGGAGGAGATTTCTGCTTCACTGGCTTTTCGTATATAACCTTTCCTTTCAAATTCACTTATTTGCTGTTGTACTCTCTGCATCAAGGACGAATTACCACGCAGCTTCCTCTCCAAAGACTTCATCCGTCGGACTGCCATAGGGTAGGTATTAGGGAAATCTGAGTCCTGTTCCTTCCATAGCAGACCGGTTTCGAATCCACCAGTTGTCCGTCGAGTTGTCTCAGCAAGTAGCTGCTTTGCTCTTTTGTCGTCCTCCGAATCCAATATTTTACCAGCAGCGGAGACATCACAATCATCAAGTGTAAAGTAATCTCGCAGCTGATCATTGAGCAAATCGTCTTGACTTTTTGCTGCAGCAGTGTGGAAGTTAACCAGAGCTCTTGGTGCTGACTGATTTGGTGAGCTACCGTAAATTCCCCAGCCAAGACGACACTTTGCGGCAATGGGGTCGTACAACCCTCCTTCACGTAGCTTCAATGGGACAACTAGGCGAAGATTGTCCAAACCAATTAACAGTTTCGGTTGAATTTGATTGTAGTCCTCGATCGGAAGACCTTTTAGATGCGGAAAACGCGCGCTCATTTCTCCGTAGTTCAGCCGCTGAGCAGGCAGAACCAGACAACTCACCGTGCGAGCCTGACGCAGATTATAACGGATGCTACTGTTTTTCCCCGCTATCTCCAGATCGATTTCTTGAGACTTCGCCTCATCGCGTTTCACATTCCCAGTCCACTGTAAAGTGAGCGGTTTCCTAGGGCCTGCAACGCCAAGTTCCTTAGCGACCTTTTCTTCCAACATAGTGATTTGGGAACCTTCATCGACGAAAGCAAATATGGTTACGCTTTTCTCTTTTCCATATAGGACAACGGGCAGCACGCGGAATAACGTTTGTTCCTCACCAGAAGAAAGTTGACTGGATGAAACGTTCACAGAATGTGAAGTTGACGGCGGTGAAGGAGGGGAATGAAGGAGTGTGTGGTGCTTGAGACGACATCCTTCATAACCACATCCCTGCCACGACTTACACGGCCATTTTCCATGATTGTTTAAACATGTCCTGCATAATCCATTGCCTTGAACTAATTTCCACCGTTCCTCTAGACTCAGCTGCTTAAATTTCGTGCATTCGACTATTTTGTGTCCTTCTTGACCACAAGATCCGCATGTTCGAGCTGCTTTGCGCGAATTTCCCGTCGACGTTACTTGTTTGGTCACAGAAGAACCACCGAATGAGTGTGTTTGAACAACCATGGTTTTCTCCTTAACTCGCAACTTCTCATTCCTTGGAGTCTTTTGATAACCAGGCAGTTCGAAGCTCACCTGGCTGGCCGCAGTAATCAATTTTGACATAAACTCCCCAAATGTCAATACCGTTGAATGGATCTGCTGACTCTTGAAGGCCGCCCATTCCATCTTCATTGGTCCCGGTAACTTTTCCACCAATTCTTGCATGAGCATTGGATTCGAGAGATGTTCACTCTGTTGCGCTGCCTGAAGATGGTCCACAAAGTTTTGAACGACTAACCCGAATTCAAGTATGGATTCTGGCCTATCGTGTCTAGGCCCCGGTGTCTTTCTAATATTCTCGAGCATTGACCTGATTAATAGTTCCGGCCGTCCATAGAGCGTCCGCAGAGTGTCAATTACGTGTGGTACGCTAGCTGGCAGCAAGAGTCTACTGCGTACCGCGTCCCGTGCGTGTCCGGTGAGACACCGTTGTAGACGAACGAGATTTTCGGCGTTGGAGTATCCACAAGAAATTGTCGATTGTTCGAAACTGCTTATGAACATCGGCCAATCTGTTGGGTTGCCACTGAATGTTGGTAAATCCCTTCCGACTACCTGTCGGGCGGCGATTTGCTGGGAGCTCAGAGTCTCTGGGTTATCCCGGTACATCAAAGGATGGCAGCTTCTTGCTGGCTCATGATTATGAAGCGTTGGACCGCAAGTATTACTATCGGGTCGTGGACTGTCGTCTCGAGGATAACGTGAATCCGAAACATTTCCCATAGGCGAAAGATGCGCTATAGGAGAAGATTGATGTCGGAATGGGAGATTCCAACGACTAGGGTTTTGGTGAACGGGCGGTTCAGAGAAAATAACGCGTTGTGAACACACATCACGGGTTGGAAGCGGACGGTATGAAAACGATTCGACGGGAGGTGGATTTTCTCGACGAACTGGTTCTGAGCTCGACACGTATCGAAAGAATGGTTCTCTGATCGTAACCGAGGGGATTCCTTTCGATTGAAAGGTGCGTTGCCCAGGTGATGTTTGAACAGCTGACTGCAGATGAAGTGGCCTTTCAGGGTTTAGATCAGCAACGAACAGATCCGTTTGCTGTACCAAATCTACACCCTTCGTAACACGTGCGGCATATCGATATTGTACGTTCTGGTTCGGCATCGCCTCCATTGCCGGATTTCCTTGCTTGATTTGCGACTCTTTTGGGGCCGGAGGGACCAGTATGGCATGAGGGGTACATTGAGTCTTCGCTGCCTTCTCTCCGGTCTTCCCACAAGAGGATTGAGTATTCAACCAATCGGACACTTTGTCGCGCGAGTTTGGAATGGAACTCACGACGCTGCCTCGTTCCGATATCTGCAGAACAATCTCGTTCTTTTTCTCGAGCGACTCCCTACGAAGGAACTGTTGCTTTACCAAGTGTGCCTTTTCCGCTTCCAATCTGCGTTGTCGCAGACGTGATTCTTCTTCCAAGAGCTTCTTCTTCTCCTCTAATTGGCGTTGCTCCTCCTCGAGCTCACGCATACGAATCTCCTCCTCTTCTTCAAGCTCCTTTTGCTTTAGCCTTGCTTCTTCTTCTGCCAGCTCTAATTGTCTCCGCACAGCGGACGATCGAGTGCTACAGCTGCGCAGCGACGGTACCTTACTCACGGTATCAGTAGTTGATTTGGCCACAGTTACTTTGACGGATTTCCCTTCCGACGCGTTCGCTGACTTTCCTTCTGACTCCTTCGTAGACTTATTATCTCTGGTTCGTGATCTCAGAATGCGACTAGGTGGTTTGTTAGACTGCGATTTCTGGCAGTGTTTGCAGTTGTAAGGGCGAACTTGGACGGATTCGCTCACACCCGCACAACTAAAATGTTCCCACTGTCGACATTCATCACAAACAGTCATGGGGGACATTTCTGTGCCTGGGAGGTGGCATATGCTGCACAGATCC
>NW_018736673.1:0-32260 GCF_002204515.2 Aedes aegypti
GCATCCAGCTGACAGGAAGTTTTCAAGCTTCTGATCGGAATCTTCCAAGCTTCTGAAAGGCAGCTTCCGAAATTCTGACAGGAAGCTTCCAAATTTCTGACAAACAGCTTTCAAGCTTCTAAAAAAAAGCTATCAAGCTTCTGACAGGAAGCTTTCAAGCTTCTGAGAGGAAGCTTTTCAAGCTTCTGACAGAAAGCTTTCAAGCTTCTGACAAGAAGCTTTCAAGAAGATTTCAAGATTCTGGCAGGAAGATTTCAAGTTTCTGACAGGAAGCTTTAAAGTTTCTGACAGGAAGCTTTCAAGCTTCTGACAGGAAGCTTTCAAGCTTCTGACAGGAAGCTTTCAAGCTTCTGACAGGAAGCTTTCAAGCTTCTGACAGGAAGCTTTCAAGCTTCTGACAGGAAGCTTTCAAGCTTCTGACAGGAAGCTTTCAAGCTTCTGACAGGAAGCTTTCAAGCTTCTGACAGGAAGCTTTCAAGCTTCTGACAGGAAGCTTTCAAGCTTCTGACAGGAAGATTTCAAGCTTCTGACAGGAAGCTTTCAAGCTTCTGACAGGAAGCTTTCAAGCTTCTGACAGGAAGATTTCAAGCTTCTGACAGGAAGCTTTCAAGCTTCTGACAGGAAGCTTTCAAGCTTCTGACAAGAAGCTTTCAAGCTTCTGACAGGAAGCTTTCAAGCTTCTGACAGGAAGCTTTCAAGCTTCTGACAGGAAGCTTTCAAGCTTCTGACAGGAAGCTTTCAAGCTTCTGACAGGAAGCTTTCAAGCTTCTGACAGGAAGCTTTCAAGCTTCTGACAGGAAGCTTTCAAGCTTCTGACAGGAAGCTTTCAAGCTTCTGACAGGAAGCTTTCAAGCTTCTGACAGGAAGCTTTCAAGCTTCTGACCAGGAAGGCTTTTCACAGCTTTCTGACAGGAAGCTTTTCAAGCTTCTGACAGGGAAGCTTTCAAGCTTCTGACAGGAAGCTTTCAAGCTTCTGACAGGAAGCTTCAAGCTCTGACAGAACTTTCAAGCTTCTGACAGGAAGCTTTCAAGCTTCTGACAGGAAGCTTTCAAGCTTCTGACAGGAAGCTTTCAAGCTTTCTGACAGGAAGCTTCAAGCTTCTGACAGGAAGCTTTCAAGCTTCTACAGGAAGCTTTCAAGCTTCTGACAGGAAAGCTTTCAAGCTTCTGAACAGGAAGCTTTCAAGCTTCTGACAGGAAGCTTTCAAGCTTCTGACAGGAAGCTTTCAAGCTTCTGACAAGAAGCTTTCAAGCTTCTGACAGGAAGCTTTTTCAAAGCTTCGTTCTGACAGGAAGTTTCAAAGCTTCTGGACAGGAAGCTTTCAAGCTTCTGCAGGAAAGCTTTCAAGCTCTGACAGGAACTTCCAGCTCGACAAGAAGCTTTTTCAAGCTTCTGACAGAAAGCTTTCAAGCTTCTAGATAGGAAGCTCCAAAACTTCTGACACGAAAATTCCAATTTTCTGACAGGAAGCCTTCTAAGCTTCTGACATGAAGCTCTCAAGCAACTGACAGGAAGCTTTCAAAGCTTCTGATAGGAAGCTTTCAGGCATCCAACAGAAAGCTTCCAGATTCAAGTTTCTTACAGGTTTCAAGTTTCTAACAGGAAACTTTCAAACTTCTGACAGGAAGCTTCCAAGCTTCTGACAGGAAGCGTTCAAGCTTCTGATAGGAAGCTTTCAAGCTACTGACAGGAACCTTTCAAGTTTCTGACAGGAAGCTTCCAAGCCTTTGACAGGAAGCTTTCAAGCTTCTTACAGAAACATTCCTAGCTTCTGACAGGAAGCTGCTTAGCATCCGACTAGAAGCCGCCAATCTTCTGCTAAGAAGCTTCTAACAGGAATCTTCCAAGCTTCTGAAAGGCAGCTCCTAAAATTCTGACAGGAAGCTTCCAAGCTTCTTACAAACTGCTTTAAAGCTTCTGAAAAGAAGCTTTCAAACTGCTGAAAGGAAGCTTTCAAGCTTTTGAGAGGAAGTTTTCAAGCTTCTGAGAGGAGGCTTTCAAGCTTCTGAGAGGAAGTTTTCAAGCTTCTGACATGAAGCTTCCATGCTTCTGGCAGGAAGCTTTCAAGCTTCTGAAAAGAAGCTCTCAAGCAACTGACAGGAAGCTTTCAAGCTTCTGACAGGAAGCTTTCAAGCATCTTACAGAAAGCTTTCAAGCTTCTGACAGGAAGCTTTCAAGCTTCTGAAAAGAAGTTTCCAAGCTTCCGACAGGAAGCTTCTAAACTTCTGGCAGAAAACTTTCAAGCTTCTGACAGGAAAGTTCTAAGATTCTGACAGGAAGCTTCCAAACTTCTGAAAGGAAGATTCCAAGCTTCTGACAAGTAGGTTTTAAGATTCTGACAGGAAGCTTCCAAGCTTCTGACAGAAAGCTTCCAAGCTTCAGACAGAAAGCTTCCAAGCTTCTGACAAGAAGGTTCTAAGATTTTGAAAGGAAGCTTCCAATCTTTTGGTAGGAAGCTTCCAATCTTTTGACAGGAAGTTTCCAAGCTTTTAACAGAAAACTTCCAAGCTACTGACAGGAAGATTCTAAGATTCTAACAAAAAGCTTCCAAGTTTCTGACAAGAATTCCGAAAGGAAGCTTCGAAGCTTCTGACAGGAAGCTTCCAATTTTCTGACAGGAAGCTTTCAAACGGTTGTTAATCCGTCAAATATAAAAAATTTACACTTTTCTTAAACCAATTCAAATAGTGACTTGCAAATCAACCAAACTGTCCTCTAAGACGGACACCCCGCTCACTAAACTAAACTGGGAATGTATTTTGCGTCTATCGGCACGCTCCGAAAGTCGACCACCAGAACAAAAACCTGAAAGTTCAAAACCTTACAAATGATTCTCGAAACCGAAAACGTTCGCACAAACACACGGAGGGAAGTCCGCGCCTTCCCGAACCTCAAAAGGTACATATGTTCACTACAACTATGATACTTTTCCTTGCCGTGTTGCCATTCTGCGGCTAACAGTGCGTGTGTGTCTGTCACACGATGAACACCGAATTTTTTGTAGTGGTATTTTTCCTCAGCATCCCAAAACTGAAATCCTGCTTCTTCTCTTTTGTTTTCTCTCTGCCTCCTACGACCTAAGCCTAACGAGTCCTTAACAAGCTAATTTTTGGTATCATTTTCCGTGTATGTGACAGATTTCTTCTGCGTTTGTGGGGGTGGGGTGGGGCACGCAACTGCAATCGAAGTTTACTGGTCTAATATGGCAGACAGGTTGCTTAGCGATAGAGAATCGAGAAATCTCAAAATAATGACACACCGATATTTCAGTGCAGGGAAAATCAAGTGTCACGCCACCCCAACTGCACTGGGAACCCTATTTACACAAATTTAATAATAATAATAATATCTTATCAATCTGATGTGATATGGATCGTTATGTTTCATACCTTCTCACCGTTCAATTATAACACCAAGCGGATTTCCTTCTTTTGTAATAATTTCAATGCTTTAACGAACTCTCAAAAAACAGTTGCCAATTGATGCAGCAGAACTGGGGCCTGAGTTTAGCCGATATACATGTATATAAACCGCGATCCTTTAAAGCTTCAATCATAATACATAGATATAAGTTATGTGTGAGTTTACATTCTGTACACCGTGTACTCAACTTAGTTCCTCGATAACTACCTCTCGTTTAATAAGTTTATATGTACCTCTTTTAGCATTAATTATCATTTGTTTACTGCTTACTTTCGCTCTTAAATTTGTTTAAACCAATGACTAGAACGTTAATTTGATTTACAGTTTCAGTTTTTTTTAAATAAATTATAATACAATATGTAGTTAGTCCCACCATGTGAAATCGGTCCGACTGACTGATCCGCGGAGGATGACTGCGCCTAATGAGGCAGTGTTGCCTGCCCTACTAGAAAACACCCAAAGCTGGCTGGTAGTAGGCTGTGGTTGATGATGTGGGTGAGTGAGTGTATGCGCAGTGTAAGTGTAGGTGTCTGTGTGAATGTGGTTCTTTATCAAAAAACAGCTATTGCCCCGTTTTCACGCGAAATTTGAAGTGAAAAGGTCGGTGAGCGTGACTAGCGCTTTCAGCTATAACTTTACAATTTACGATTAAGCCAGAGTTATGTTAATAATTTCAGTAAATTTTGCTTACAATTACGCCACGATCATACGACGAGTATTTCTGGTATCAGTTATTGTGTTCTCTCATGTACTCCTCGCTTTCATCTAATTCTGGGATACGACGCTATACACACACTGTATTTCTCATTTGATGAATGGAAGTACGTTTACTCTTCTTGTTTTCCCTATACCTACAAATCTCAACTAGACGCTTTGTTTCTTTAATACATTTGCTTCTTCAAGCATTTCAAATTGATTTTCCGATTTTTCTGCGATCACTGCAAAGACGCTCGATTCAAATAATGGCCAAACACCGACACAACAACAGCTGGCTTCGGTTTTGCAATAGTAAAGTAACGGAGAAAGTTTATGAGATCAATCTATAATACAGAACCACCAGGGGGGTGGGGGCATTACTCCAACGGAAACGGGAAACTAACGGAGGTAGAACAACAACGGTTGAAACGATAAAGCATTTATTCCTGGGCTTAGGCGTACGACTCACTCAGGTGTTCGAAAAAATGCTCAAAGTTCGGATCGTTGATGCCGGGGATGCACGTCGGACTGCTGGCGGGGGATATCGCCACGTTCCGGTACTGCTGCTGAAACGTAGATAAAATGTCGCGAATCTTTGCAATGATCTCCTGCACTCAGGCATTCGATTCCTGTGGAGAGAAGGGAGAAAGAGGATCGAGGTTAGAACAAATATGTTGTTGTTCATTATATAACGCAAAAGTTGTAAGGATTCCATTCCACTATAAACAGAAGAAGCAATGTCAATGAATTCTTGATTTTCTTTTAAATAGTCATCAAAACATAAGAAATCTCAAAAGGGAAACAATAATTAGCTGATGGCACAAGACTGCTTGCGCTCGCAGGACCATTCAGGTGTTCTTTTTAGTGCTGCTTCTACCTTTCAATTGCCACATGTTTGTCTGCGCTGCATAGTTCTAATCCAGAAACTGTGAATTGCTTATTATTCCTTTCTTCCGCACGTTACGGCTCAACTGAGACAGAACCTGCCTCAAACTCAGTGGTCTTTGCGGCACTTCTACAGTTATTAGGTGTGCGCTTTTACTGTCAATTGACCATTTTTGCATTTTATATGGGTGGTTAACCCTCAGAGGCCCGAGACAGTCTTTTTTCAATGGGGTGACGCTCAGAAACTAATAAACTTAATGGAATGCGGTTTTCACTATGATCGATGGGATGAATTAGACTTGTATGCGAAGAATCATCCAGTTCCATTGGACCAGGAGACAAACATGGATGGAGCACAAATCTAGGTATACGATTGCTCCAACTTCATTAAATAACCTCAGCGTTGTTGTAAGAACATGCTTCTTGCCTGTATTGACACTTCGGCAAGAAAGTCAGTTAATGACCGGATCTTGACGTTACTTTCGATGAACCAGAAGACAAGCATTAATAATGTATAAAAATAGGTGCGCGTCTACACAAACTTCATCAAATCATCACAGCTCTGCTTTGCTGATTACTTTGCAACTCTATTGTCAAATAGGTACAGTACTTGTAAGAAATTTCACTTCATTTTATGATTTTTCTATGATTGTGTTGATATATGTTTTCTGATTCAGCAGAACTGATCTTGAAATCCAAACATCTGGCTGAAGCGTTAACACATGCAAGAAACATATTCTTGCTCAACGCTGAGATTATTTCATGAAGTTTGAGCAGTCACATGTCTAGTATTGCGTTTCATCCATATTTTTCTCCTTGTTCACCGAAAGTGACCTATCCGGATTTCGATTCATGCAAGAAAATAAACTAAATGTTGTCTTCTTGCATTGGTACGTTGGCCTAATTCATTCCGGAAAGGTGCCGCTAGGCGAAATTTGCCGAGATAAGTATGGAGGTGTCTTGACGGACGAACGTAAGGTGATTGAAAGGAGGAAGCAGAATTACGATGAACACTTGAGTCTCGCCAATGCAGAAGACGAAGGCAGCAGCAGGAATGACTTCATCGGTACGGCAAATTAGGGCGACTTGCCAACTCCCACAATAAGTGAAGTTAAGGGTCTTATCAAACAACTCAAGAGCAACATAGCAGCTGGGAAGAATGGTATTGGAGCGGAAATTGTTAAAATGGGCCTGGATAGGTTGGCTACTTGTCTGCACCGAATCATAGCCAGAATCTGGGGTACAGAACAGCTACTGAAGGAGTAGGAGGGTACAAAAAGGGTGATAATGAGCGAACTATCAAGTGGTCACTATTCTTATCGCAGCATATAAAATGCTTTCTCAGATCATCTTCCTCCGTCTAGCAAGCAAGCGGATTTGTGGGAAGTTAAGCCGATTTCGTAGACGGGCGATCGACAACGGATCAAATCATTATGTTGCTGCAGATCCTCCAAAAGTTTCGCGAATATCAAGTTCTTAAGTACCACCTATTTGTCGATTTTAAAGCGGCCTCTGATACCATCGACCGCGAAGATAGGGTACGATAAGAGGGGCAAGTTGTGAAAATGCCGGACAACAATCCCGTTAAAAAGGTGTTCACCTCAAATCCGGCCGGGAAAAGACGAAGAGGGGCGTAACGAGTTAGATGGTTTCACCAAGTAAAGCAAGATCTTGAAAGTGTTGGACGATCGATAAACTAAAGACTTGCAGCCATGGACCAAGTTTATTGGCGTAACTTTGTGGTGCAAGTCATGTCTTGAAGGACAAAGCGCCATCAAAAGAAAAAGTAAGCATTTCTACATCGTGTTACAAGCATGAAGACACTTCAAGCTCTCGAAAGTCGAGAAAATTTCCATTGCTAAAAGATCCTTCACCTGCGTTTGAACAACAGGGCCTGCTGAATAGCTTTACGTTTACGGCTAGGACTAATTGGACCCTGACAGAGTTGCGTTGAGCAAACTTTTTGGTCGACGGTGGCTCCATTTGAGTCATTTTGTTCGTTCTGGAAATATACTTCTGACATACAGACCTTCAATCAAGAGCTAACAACCAGTATCAATTGAGTTCGATGAGAGTTAGTTTCTAGAAATTCTAAAATTTGACAAACAAATTAAAAATTCACAACATCCGAGCAGAAAAAAAATGATAAACAAAATCCTAAGATGGTTGGAAGGTAGAAGCAGCACTCTAGTCAATACTTGAATAGCGTGGAGATAGAACACCAAGATGATAGGAGACATAGCTATATTGCTACGATGGACAAGGCCGATGTGCAGACCACACGTTATGTGCATTCAAGTATACTATCAAAAAGCTCAAGTACAATAAGGAAATTGGGTACTAATGTATTAAAGCGAAACTTATTATAATGGACATTTTTAAGTTAGCTACATGTCTGCACCGATAGTCAGTATTTGGGATACAGGCCAGCTGGCCCGGTAGCTACCGGTGTAGTGGAAAAAAGATGTAATATGCTCAATTCAACCGTCTCTCACCGCTAGAAGGATTTGTTGAAAGTTATCAATCTGGCTTTTTGGGCGGGCATTTGACATCAGATCAAATGTTTATGTTGCGAAACATCCAAAAGTGGCACGAGTATCAAGTTAATACACACAATCTTTCTATCAATTTCAAGACCCTATACGTATCAACCGTGAAGAGCTTTGGAAGATTATGGACAAATCGGTTCTCCCGGGAAATTGACAGGACTACGATAGATAATGTGCAGTATTGTGTGAAAATATCGAGTGACTCGACTTCCATGACGGCCTTTCGTGCTTTCTGTTCAACATTGAAGGTATTATGGAACGTGCTTTAACATGCAGGGTACTATATTCAATATATCCAACAGAGCTTGTAATGGCTGAACTGTGACAATTGACAGCAAATTCGAGGTTGTAGGCGAGTTGGTATACGACTAGAATTCATTGTAATTCTTCATGATTTATCGAAACGAGCTCACTGTAAACCATTAAGGACATTTTTGGTCACTTTGCACGTATTTCGGAAGTCTTCCAGACACCTGGTTACCCTCAAAAAGTTATAAAACATGGTATGCGATATATCTATCTTCAATATTTTACGAACGAAGTATGTTGGAGACTATTTCAATCGTTTTTTGTCCTGGTTCCTTCAGGATACAGGCCATACGCAAATACGTTTTTATAATTCATTTATCTTCAGGTATCAGATAACAGAAAGGCAACTCAAGTGGCACGTTCCTCTACAGATAGGAGATTAGTGCCATAGTATAGCCTATAGGATCATTCACCTGAAAGGGATGAGGAAGAAAAAGGAATCGGGTCAGGAAAATAATGAACACCCATGTAGGATGAAAGTTTCCAATAAGGAAACAAAGACGTTAAGAAATTTATCTGCACATTGAGCAAACTTATTTCTCATTTATGCATATATACTCCAAACAAAGTTGTTTAAAGTTGTTAGTTTTCAAATCAATAGCCAAATCAATTTTCTGTTTTAGCAGATTTTTTCTGCACATATGGTTTGCAAGAAACCTTTTGGAATCCGTAGTTCAATTTGAAATCATGTTTTCTAAGGAGATTGTAAGAACTATCATCAATATTGTGAATAATCAAACGATTATCTGCAGGCATAGCTATCGTTCTTAGCTTTCTCCATTGACAAATTCCTAATGTTAGATTTTGAAAATGTAGTTTCAATATCGCTTAAATTTTCATTTAAAATTAAAGGAATGATTGAGCATACCTTGTTTTGCTGGAAACCAAATGTTTCTATAAAAAACTTGCATCCATCCACCGCTTTCTCGTTTATTGCATTTAGCTTCTCTATTAACCATTCATTGCTTGCTTCGTTTCTTGTGAAAACCAGAGTTTCCCAAAGCGAAGCCCATAGCCATTAAAGCTAGGAATGAACTAGTTTGCTGGTGCCTGGTATAAAAAGTTATTTGAAATCAAACAGCAGTTCGTCTTTAAGCTCGTTTTTTCATGCTTATATGAAAGCGATTTTTTTTTCTTTATTATTGAGATTTTCAGCCCTAGGCTGGTTCATCTCATAACGATGAAAGCGATAATAATGAAATGACGAAGCATGACGACCATCTCCATATGTGCCAAAGTCCATTACAGCATCCATTGTGTTGACTTTGTCAGCCATATTGCATGGTATGGCAGCAGTGCTTCCAATGCCTTGCTCAATAATGGTTAATGAGGTCTTACCAACTTGTTTGGCATTTGCAGCAGAAGTTTGCAATATTGCTACCGCAACCTTATTATGAACGTCAGCAGCAGCAGCAGACAACGAAGCATTTGGACTAGCTTGATTTACAGCCATTTTTCCGAAAAAATCAATAATTTCCAGAAAGAGTGGAAAATAATAAAATCCAACTAACTTTGAAGGGAGTCAAGATGAGAAAGAAAGATCGATAGGTTCGACGTACTTTCT
Source organism: Aedes aegypti (assembly GCF_002204515.2). Taxonomy (NCBI): domain Eukaryota; kingdom Metazoa; phylum Arthropoda; class Insecta; order Diptera; family Culicidae; genus Aedes; species Aedes aegypti. The sequence continues at coordinate 9,428 of NW_018736673.1, forward strand.
TAGGATCAAACCGATTGTAGTAGTGAGCAATTACAATTTTGGTCTCTGAAAAACGAGAAATATTCGCTGATATCACAAAAGTGATCATGTCATGCTTTAGCGCCCAATGCAAGTATATATTAGGGTATGTGTACTGTTCTTGATAAACTAGTCTCCTCTTTAATCAATAATAATGAATCATAAAAAAGAACGATTCAAAATGCAAAACTCACAAATTGGAAATTTGTCTAAAACAAGCTTCCAGTACTTCTCTACATAGACGAGCTGGAAATTTTCATGTGGCTACGGTAGAGTAGTCTCTACAGATGTGTGACTTCTCTGACTCTGGAAAATGACAAAAACAATCGTATAGTAGGGTAACTGTATCCAATTTGGACAAATTCAGCTCATTTTATTTGTTCAGCTCTAACGTTATGATACTTCCTACTTCAAATAGTTTTGAATGCTTCGTGTACCTCAAGAAACAAAACGATTTGAAATTTAAATGGGAATCTTATAATTTTAAAGCAGAACAGATGCTGAACAGCATCTGTCGTAAATTGGTGAGCATACCCTACAAGTCCCTCAACAAATAGTAAAGTTTACACTGCTTTTGGAGTTATGTGGAAACATTTCACTCTAATCATGTCCAGTGTTTGTGGATAATTTTGTTCTACAGGTGAGAATATAACAAATGTATCGTTGATATAAAGGTAAAATTCCCTGCCTTTTTAGAAACACATGTTGTTAAAGCTCACATTCGTCAAACGAGCGTAATAAATGAGAGATTCGCTATGTATCTGTTAGTGAATCTACAAACATTACTTTCAAAGTCGCTGGTAACTCAGAAAAGCGACCAACTTTTATGTGAGGTGAGACCGTGCTCACTATAGATGTTACCTTTACAGTAAATAAAACTATAATATGCATTTATTTACACAGAGACACTTTTCCACAGAGAATCTCGTTGGATGATACATTACTTACGGCACAACCACTGTGGTGTGAATGATGAACAATCTAAAGGCAAGATGCCTGGAATGATTGTAGAAAATATGCTCACATTTCTCTACGGAAATCATATCCATTCGTTAATATTGCTCTTTTCATATATTATGTATTTAAGCGACAATATCGCATTGATTCTCAATCAAAATGATCGTGCATCGATTGAAACACGTTCACTACCCAACACATATCACCACTAATCTTAAATTTATTATTTTATAATTCAATGATCTTCAATTTTTTAAGCATTTTGGTCATATTTGTTATGATCTAGAAGTCTTCTGGTACCTTGCGATAGTGACTATGACACCAGGATTAAGTCACATCAATCTTCAAAGTTCTATAAATCAAGTAAGGTACCGCGGGGCAAGTGGGTAAATGGGGTAAGTGAAAACAATTGATATATTTTTTGGCGGCGTACAATCTCATTTCAATATTTTCAGTGGAAAAAAGTTGCGGAAAATAATTTCCTGTACCACTTCTTAGTTGTCCTCTGTGACAGTTTCAAACTGCAATAAAAAAAGTTTTAGAATTAATTCGACGTAGACCTAAAAATAACTAAATTTAAACACCGTCAATTTTTTTTATTAGGTAGGGCAAGTGAAAAGTTTATCATTAGAGATTGAATTTGTGTTTTCTCTTTAAGTAGCCATAAGTAAACATGGTTCGCAATTATCATAGAAAAAAAAACGTGCTGATAATTCAAGAAACACTATATTCAAGCGTTAAAAAGCTATTAGAAATCATGGAACTTTCTAAAAGATGTTGCCAAACATTGCAATATTAATATGTCTACTTCGGACAATTAAAGGAAGACGTTGACTGAAAAGTTGCAATATTAGAGTACACACGGAAATCTCGTGGAATGTCTATGTAAAGCTAGTTCAAAACATAAAAATGGGGTATAGGTTTATCCACATAAAAAATATTCTAAATACGTTATTGAAGAATTCCGTTGATTTCTTCCCGAAGAGTTATCCGACGTCATATCCGACTTTATCGGAAACAAATAACGAGCGATGGAAATTCTACAGAGCAGAAATGCAATTGCTGTCCTCTAATGTAAGAACTAACATTGGGAAATGTTGCAGTTATAATGTTGTCGAATCATTTCAACTAACATAGCTGCAGCAGAAGAAAATTCAAGTTGAAAAGAATAACATTTTCTTGTTTACATGTTACTCGTTCATTGGGAAGCCTTAACAAATGTTAAAGCTAATAGAAATCGTGAATATAACTGTTTGTTTTTGAATTTATTGTTCAAAACGGTAAACTGCCCCAAAAGTGGGGCAAGTGAAAAGTAAGGAGACATTTTTCAAAAGCTTTTTCTGTATTTTTTCTTCAATTGTTCATAAAAATCAATTTCACCATGCTGCTTATATTTGGTGGGAGTCAAGCTAAAAAATATACACGACCTCATTTGTTTCAATTTAAAGTCTCTACAATTTGAAGAATCTCAACTATGCGAATTTCATTACCCACTTGCCCCACGGTACCTTATGGCTGGAACTATCTAAAACATTTTTGGTCACATTGACCATATTCCAAAAGCCTTCAGGCCAACTGATCTCCATCGAAAAATAGTCATGAGAACAGGTATACGCTAACGACATATAAATCTTCAGGATTTTTTAACCACTTATGTTGAAGACCAAGCCTTTTTGGAAATATTCCGGAAGTTGATTAAATTTTCATAAAGATTGATGTGTCGCAAGCCTCATATCTGTTTCGTTTATGGGCACTTCCCTAAAATAACCAGGTGCATGATGAGGATTTCCGGAATGTGGCCAATGTGACTAATTAAACGAGACACAGACTCTCATCATGTGTAGTGGATCATGTTTGTTACAGGAAGCGATAAGTGAGAGACACTCTCAACTTTCTCAGAATTCAACCCCTGTCCCTTCCATGACAACTGTGGAAATGCAGAGGTATACTCGGTCTCTAATATCAAAAATTGTCTAATGGATCATTGAAGGTAGTTTTTGCCAGTGCTCACCGTATCAAAACAAAGGCGCCACTTTATAAGGGATCTAACATTGTGGACAGCATTGCTGTTCTGTCAAACACACAAGGCTGCGGTGGTGCTATCTATGCTTTCCATACCAGCCGTTTTGGTTATTTTATGATCCATTAACATTCCTTCCCTTCCTCGAATGTGGCCAGCGCCATCATTTACTTTCAAATTTTGAGCAACCTATTTGTGCACATTGAGAATGGTAAGCTTATCCTCATCCTCATCCCCATTCATTAAAATCTCTGTGCAAATTCGATTCTTCAGGTCAATAACGAAGTTAGCAACTACGAATTGTATGATTATCTATTTTTGCTCATGCTCGAATACGACCGTTACAATACGTATCTGAGCGTCGCGAGGTTGATGGACCAAGTGGAGTAAGACCTAGGGACCGTATGTCATTCGGGAAACTGGATACAAAAAGCACTGAATCGATTGGATCGGAGAAATATTATAAAACGTCTTAAAGGACGTTGAAACGTGCAACAAAATCTTACACACTTTACTTTTCAAATTGTCAAAATAGTGCATGATCTGTTCGTAGTCCATATCTAGATCGTCCAATCCGAGGCTTTCCCCTGGGCCCAGCTCACTGTCCGGCGTGTTCGCGAACATGGGATTGCCCACGACCGTCGGCTTGTTTGTGCTTCGGTGGCAGCGGAGGTTTCGGTATTTTGGACTGCTGATTGTTCGTCTGCTGCTGCTGCTCATCGGGAGGCGTCACAAAGCCGCCATTATCGTCCGAGCTGGACTCCAGCGTCTTGACGCCACTGCTGCACTCTTCCCTCGGGAGCGTCGCTTCTCGCTGACCGGCAACGGTGCAATCTCCGCGGTCGTTTCCACCGTGGTCGGTGCGCCTTCTTTAATACTACTTCCGGCCACGGGATTTCCGCTGCCGATGGCAACCACCGTTGCCCTTACTCCTGCCGCTACTGGACTGATTGTTGATGGTGTCGAACTTGAATGCCGACTTTTGGGCGCACTGCTGCACCAAGCGCTCGGCCATGTGCAGGTCGTCGGATTGAGCTCTGCTACCGGATGGCGCCACTATCGCCGACGGCGGATGATGATGGAACTGCTGCTGATGCTGTTGTTGTTGCTGTTGAGGAACTACCGAGAATCCCATGTTTTCGAAAGAATGTGGCGATTTTGTGGACTGCCGAACGATCGGCTGCACCGAATACTGAGGAATACTGTTGTTGAACAGCGCTGCGTTGATTTGCTGCTGGGTGAAGTTCAAGTTTACGGGGCGGTTGATTGCCGTGGAGTTGTGCTTCAAATGCTGGGTTAGTGGTTGAGCAGCTGCTGTTGCGGATGAAGCGGGGATGAAGTCTGGGCCTCGGGTTGCGCATTCTGGATGATCGGTTCTTGGACTGGAATGAAAGGGATCGTTTAGACCTAAAGGTGATCTTGGAGGGAAAAGTCGACCGGTTGTCCAACCAAAACCAGTTCCCCGAATGCCAATTGCATAATTAAACAATTGCTAAAATTAATCGAAATCGAAATTCGAGGAAAATATTGGTGAACCGAAACCTAATCTTACCCTGTTTGCTACGTTGGCCGTCACTCCCATGTTCCTGTGTGGAGGAACTGGTGGACGATAGTCGACTCCATCTAAATTGGAATTCCATGTGGTGGAAGTGGAGGAGCCTTCTCGTCTTCACTGTAATGATAAAGTTTAGAATTAATTTCTCATGATGAAAGGATTTACGTCTAAAAGGACTTACTTTACTATTCGACTTCTGCGATCGCGCTTGTTGTAGGTACAGGAATTCACGACACCGATTTGTCCCTCTCCACCAGCACCGGATGGCAGCTGGATGTGATTCGGGTTGTCGAAGCTGTTGACCTGGACGATACTTTCCTCGGCGTCTCCATACTTTGAGCTCATTGGATTGTTGATTATGTGCATTCGTGAATCTGAAATAAAGGAACTGTCTCATAGTATCAATTGTTCAAAATGCTTCACATGAATCCAAACCTCTCTGATTTCCACTCATTTCCTGCCCATTAGTCGACCGATCCATCGTGGCCCTTCCCAGCCACACCCAATCGTGTGCATTCGTCGTAGACTCCGTGCCCTTGCCACCCAGCACCGAAGCATTTCCCATTCCGTCCCGGACGCTGGCCTCTCCCGTAACGTCGATCGTGACCGGTCGGAACTTGGAAGCGTACACAACACAAGAAATGACGAACACTCCAATAGCCAAGCAGAACGCCGCCAACAAAACGTACATTCCCAATCTCCAGCGAGGTGGCGTCTGCGTAGACCATGCTCTTGCCGTTGACGTACCCTGGGATACCTCCCCGATGCTGCCGGGAAGGTTGCAGTGCGGCCGGTTCCTGGCTGTTGTCGTCCTTGAGCGCGACACCTATCAAAATATCATCCAGTTTACCACTTAGTTCGCGCCCTTGGTATTTGCGGTCTCGGCCAGCTATACCGTCGTTCTGCACCGTGTCCGGCCGGGTGCCGATGTCCGACGAGCTGAAGTCCACCTGTACCGAGGCAAGGCGCTCACCAGTGGTCCCACCGAAGATTTCATGCCCTGGAAGCAGAATGGGGAGAGTTGGTTCAGTGACTGGCGTAGAGGTTTGAGGGGTCGAATGAAACGAATTGAAAATTGGAAGGAAGCAGATACGGAAATCAGTTTTACATGAACTTAGCAGATGCGTTGGTGGAATGGTGATCAAGCTATGTCAAGGTATCAATAAGAATGACTGGGATTTTTTTCTTAAATGATTTTGAAGCTTTTATGAGAGGGAAAACGATCGAAACTACCGGGAAATTAAGTGCCGAAATAAGCGTACGCTTTGATAAAAAAGTAATTTGGTATAAATTTACTTTACCTTTTCTATGTTAAAAAGTGTTATATGTAATGGGCTTAAGTAACTTATGAAACGTTTAAAACAAGTTGGTTGAAGTTTCAGCATCCTTTTGCTTAGTAGTTTATGAATAGCGTACTACCCATAAGTAAAACGACATTTTCAGGAAAATCTCCAGATATTCCTACCAGAATTCCACGCGAAATATCTGCAGAGACCATTTTAGAGATTTCTCCAGGAGCTGACTCGGAGATTTCTCCAGTGATTTTAAAAAAAATTGATTCCAAAATAATCTCCTCCGTAATCCCTACATCCCTAAACATTTTTTTCAGGGATACCACTTGGGATTTGCCAAATATTCCTCCAGGAAGAACTTATAACCGCTACCAGATTTTTAACACCAGTCAACAATTCCTCCAGGAGTTCTTCTAGGAATTCTACAAGGAATTTCTCCAATGATTATTCCATGGATTTCTGCTGGAAAACTCTACAGAGTTTCCTATAGAGATTTTGAAAGGAGTTTCAGCAGTAAGGCTCCATTGATTCCTTCAAACATTCTTCCAGGAAAATCTTTTCTGTGATTCTTCCATGAATTTCCGCATGGATTTCTCCAAGATCTGTTCTAGTAATACTCCGGAGTTTTTCCGCATATTTCTTCACAGATTTTTCAAGCGATTACTTCTGGTATTTGTTCAAATATTTTTCTACAAAATCTTCCAAAGGCTCCACCAAAGCTTCTTTCAGAAAAATCTCTGTAAGGATTTTTGTCAAATGTTTTCACGGATTTCCGCAGGAATTACACTAGGACTTGACCTGATTACTCCAAAAATTTCTGGATACATGTATCCCCAAGTAGCCATCGCAAGATTCTTCACGGAATTATTCTGAAGATAAAATCAAGGGATTACATCAGGGATTCTACTAGGGATTCCTCATGGGAGTTCTAAAGAATTTCCTTCAGGAATTCACCCAGGGACAAAACCAGGAAAATCGCTACAAAAATTACTTCAAGGAATAGTCATATTAGTTTCCCAGGGATTGCTACAGAGACTTATACTCGGCCATTAAAAATTCTCCGGGATTCCTCAGAGAGTTCCTCCCATTAATTCCTCCAGGAATAACATCAGAAATTATCCATAGAATATATTCATTACAAATTACAGGGTGATAATCTCTACATGGATTCCTCCAGTAAAATCTTCATGTAGATCCTAAAATCAGTCCATTGATTTTTCCAAAGAATTCCTCTTGGAATTTATCTATGGATTATTCCAAGGAATTCTTCAGGAAAACCTCTTCAGGGATTTATCTTGAGATTCCTCCAGCTAAATCTCTACAATGATTATTCCTGGGACACCTACAAGGATTTTCTAGAGATTCCACCATGGATTCTTTCAGAGATGCCTCCAGGGAGTCCTTAAGAAAATGTCTCAGATAATACTTAAAAGATTCCTTCAGTAATTTACCCAGGTAACCCTTCATTATTTTCTTGAGCAATTTACTCAGAGTTTCCTACAGGATTTAAAAGGAGATTTCTCCAGGGAGTTTTCTAGGAAAATCTCAACAGTGATTCCTGCAGAGATTTCCTCACCACTTTCTTCAAGAATTTCTCCAAGGATAACTTAAACAAAATCCCTCTAAAAATTGTACTCCTCGGATTTCTCCATGGATTATTCCAAGGATTCTTCAGGAAATCCTCTATAGGGCTTTATCTTAAGATTCCTCCAGCTAAATCTCTACAGTGATTCTTCCTGGGATACCTCCAAGGATTTTCCAGGTATTCCTTCAGTGAGCCCTTCAGTAAATATCTCAGATAATACTTAAAAGATTCCTCCAGTAATATACCCAGGTTACCCTTCAGTGATTCCTTCAGCAATTTATCCAGATAATACTACAGAGTTGCCTACAAGGGTTACTCCACAGACTCGTCCAGGGAGTTTTTCCAGGAAAATCTCGACAGGGATTCCTGCAGAGATTTCTTCAAAAATTGTTCCAGGGAATTCTTCTGGAACTAGTGTGGTGCTTCCTTCAAAGGGGCAAATAGCCCCCTGGAAGCATTAACGTGTAGTGTCTTTTAAAAAAAAAACTCCTCCAGAGATATTCTCGGGTATCCCTCTGTAGGCTCTTGCAAGAATTTCTCCATGGATTTAACCGGGAAATCCTGTAGAGATTACTCTAGATTTTTTTAGAGGTTCTTCTATGGATAGCTTCAGGAATCTTTCCAGGATTTTTTTTTTCCAGAAAATTATCCAGGGAGTACTCCAAAAATTTCTTCAAGGAAGGTATTTCTAGAGGATTTTATGTAAAATTTCGTGAAATAATCCCGGAGGAATTTTTGGAGACCCGGAACGAAACTCTGTAGATATTTCAGGGGATTCATGAGAGAATCATGGCATTAATTTTTAGAAAAAAAAACTTGGAGGAATCCCCGGAGGATTTTTTGGACGCTCAGAACGAATCTTTGAAAAAAATTACCTGAAAAATCATTACAAAAATTAATGCAGCGATTTTTCTGAAGAGAGAATTCTTGAAGAACCCTCGTGAGAAATTCTTACAGGAAATCGTAAAGTTATATCTTGAAGAATACATGGAAAAAAATATGGTAGGATCATTGGACCGATCCCTGGAAAAATACTTGAAGAAATCTCAAGATTAATTACTAGAAGAATAGGTGAGGAAACCCCAGCAATTATTCATAGGAGAGTTTTTTTTTGGAAAATTCATGGCATATATATCTGAAGTAATCCTTGATAAGTACTCCTTAAAGATTTTAACCTGGAGAAATTCTTTTGATGAATCTTTGGAGCAATATCTGGAGGAATCCTCGGTGTAATCTCTGGAAGAATTTTTGGAAAATCTCCCGGAGAAAATTCATTGGGGAAATTCCTTGAGAAATCTCAGTGAAGATTGATTGGAGGGATTTCTAGAAACATTTCTACAGGACTCTCAAAAATTGGTCGTTAAATCGCTATATACATCCTTATATAACACTGTTTCTCAACCATGGTAGGCGCGAAAAAACGGCTCGCCGGGAGGTGCTCATTTTAGCGACCTTTTCACATGGTCAGGGGTTCATGGACCACCTGTTGAGAAACGTGGCTATAGAAAGAAACAGAAAAATATAAGGAAATTACTTTCACGAATTCCTCAAGAAACTCCTAAAGAATTTACTTCATAGATTCTCTTAGAGACATTATCCGGAAAATCTTTACATGAATTACTCCAAGGGATTTCTCAGAATGATTCTCCTGGGATTCCACAGAAACTGCTCCAGAGATTCGTACTTGGCCTCTAAAAAATCCTCCAGGATTACGTCAAGAGTTCCTCTAGAAAATGCTCCAGATATTCTCTAATAAATTCCTCCAGGAATAACATCAGAAAATATTCTAAGAATTTCTAAGATTTTTCCATGGATTATTCCAGGGATTTCTACAGAAAAATCTTTGCAGGGATTCATCTTGGGATTCCTGCAGCAAACATTCTTCAGTGGAATTGCTGGAAAAAATCGTGGAGGAATCCCCGGAGGATTTTTTGGCCACCCACAAAAAAAATATCTGGAGAAATAACATGAAAAAAAAATCTTGGAAAATGTATTGCAGTGATTTACCCGGAGGTAGTATTTGGGCAGCAACTCTTGAAGGAAACCTCGCGAAGAATTTCATTCTTATAGGAAATCGTTAAGTTATTTCTTGTAGAATTCTTTAAAAAAAATTCTGATGCAATCTCTGGAGGAATTCCTGGTATAATCCTTGGAAAAATCTCTGAAGAAATCTCAGGGAATAATTACTGGAAGAATCTGGAGAGGAATAGCTCAGGAATCCCAGCAATCATCCATGGAGGATTTTTTGGAGAAATCACTGCATATATATCTTGATGTAATCCTTGATAGGTACTCCTTGAAGAATTTATCCTGCAGAAATCGTTTTCCTGGGAAAAAATTCTTGAATCTTTGAAGCAATGTCTGGTCCCAGCTGTTCTTCTTCGTTCGGTTATTACGACCTTGATCGCCAGGCTCCAACGGCTTAACTTTTTCGAACCACTTCGACCTTCTAGTCAACATAGGCAAGTACTCAAACACCCATCTGTGCCGAAAATTCGTCCACTATGTTCTTAGTGACTGTCCAACTGTCTCGGAGGCTAATTGACTGATCTGTACGCTGTTTGGCTCCTCTCGAACCGTACCACAAGAAGTGGTTCAGAGTAAGCGCCTCTTTGAACGGCTACTTCCAAGAGGTACGTAAGTCAGCAGGCGAGAGTTTATGATTCCACAATTCGCTTCCATGGTAAAGAACGTTTGAAATGCCGCTTTTGCGCGAGATATTCGGCATTTCTTCTGACAGGCAGGCGATTTGCTACCACATAACTGGTACCATTGTCGGAGTAAGACCTTCTGGCTGAGCACATCGTCGGATGACGAATTGCCTAAAGGTCATAACGCATGACTTAGTTGACAGGACTGTGTGCCCAAACTCTAGCTGAACAGCTCGTACTTGGAGGCAGGTAAACAGACGATATGCACCGTTTGACAATACTGCGACCGACTGTCACTTCGAACGTGACCCGTGAAATCAACGCCAACATATGTGAATGGACGAATAAAAGAAGTAAATCTGACTTTGAAGGTAGACCTATCAACGGCGGCGTCGGGAGCTGCTTACAGTACTGACAACTGCGACCAAACGCACCAAACTACACTGCGCAATCTTCGCAACAGCTGACGCAGTTTGTTGCAATCTGTTTAACTGTTAGCGTTAAGTACTTCGTTTCGTGGAAATGCCTGGAGCGTCTGAATTCACTCAGGCGACACACTAGCGTCCGCCAGAGAAGTGTGCAGTATGGCAGAGGAGGAATAGAGAACGTAGGTGGAAGACGAAGCGTTTCGACCAAGGATCTTTTCGTCTAAACACTCCGAGCAGTAAGAAGCGTTGCCAGCACCCTACGTGTAGCCTGCTTAAGAGCCAGAAAACGCGTGCAGAAAAGCTAGATCCGAAGCCAGCATGGAAAAGCGTAAAGTGACTTACTGACTGGCCAGAGCCGTGTTCAACGGGAAAATAGCGACGAGTAAAATCGAACTGTTACAAGGAGTTGCGCAGGGAAGCTGACGGAAATGGCCTGGTACTAACGCATATCCGAGTAGTGATGGCGAAGATTAAGAGGCCAGTAATACCAGCTGTAATGTGCCACGACAAACTGAATATGATAGTGGACTGCCTCTTCCCTACACTACTCCACCGTACGCTGACGTAGATGAAGAAAATGCCGGTATCCAAGTCTCTAACGTCGAGCCGATAACGGTTGCGGAAGGATTGAAGGACCAGAATGCGAGTCCCCGAAAGTGTAAAGTTTTACAAAGCTACCATTCAGAAACTGGGTACTGTTTTACGACCAAAGTGCTAAACCTTGACACTGTCCAATGGAGTCGAGATCGTCGGGTTTACAGATGGCGTCTTTCATGCGATAACTGACCGAGATAGCCCGGAGGAGGTGGAAATGCTAACGGTGGAATCGCTGGGCACCATTGAATTGTGGATGACTGGAGTCAAGCTGCAGTTGGGCTCATTACAAAACGGAGGTGGTTGCCATTCAGCAGTTCGAGATCAACATTGTCACTGCCGAATGGAAGTCGATATCGTCGGGTTTCGCAGATGACGGTCGTCTTGGGATAACTGGCGAGGACTGCGGAGGAGATGGAGATGCTGACGGCGGGAATCGCTAGACACCATTGGAATCGTGGATGACTTGAGTCAAGCTGCAAGTTGGCTCATCATAAAACGGAGGTGGTGCTGGTCAGCAACTGCAAAGCGGTTCAGCAGTTGGAGATCAATGTCGGAGGACACGCAATCCCATCGAAACGCTCTCTAAAAGCACCTTGGAGTAATGGCTCGACGACAGGCTAAACTTCAACAGCCACGTAGATTATGCCTGCGAAAAGGCAACGAAAGCAGCTAACTCTGTAGCTAGGATCATGCCCAAACATTGGAGGAACAAGAAGCAGTACGAGGCGTCTTCTGGCGACCAAATCATCGTCCATACGGAAGTCCCGGCTTGGGCTGCAGCCGTTGACAACTATACTCAATCGAGAGAAGCTTACGTACGTTCCGGCTCATGGCTATACGGGTGGACGAGTGCCTACCGCACTACATCGTCGGAAAGCAGTGTGCGTTATCGGCCGGAATGAACCCCATCTGATCACTTTGGCTGGGGACATAACATGCTACCAGCAAAAAGACACCAGGAATGTGAGGAATCCCATCAGATTGGATACAATGGCCAAGTGGCAGCAGGAGTGGGATAACTCAGAGAAAAAGAAGGTGGACCCACAGGCTCATGCCTAACGTGTTGGTGTGGACGACCAGAAAACACGGAGAAGTGCTTTTCCTTACCCCAGTTTTTGTCAGGCCTTGGATGCTCCGGAAATATTTGCACAGATTCGGACACGCAAAGTCACCACATTGTTCGCCCTGTCCAACTAACGAGGGAGACCTCAGAGCATGTTATATTCGACTGCTCTCTATCCAGGGATATACGAACGGACATGATGCTAAATCCGGACAACATCGTACAGAACATGTGCCAGCATGAAAACACTTGGAATGCGGTTAAACAGGGGCATAACCCATATTATGTCGTTGCCTGCAAAGGAGATGTTGTAAAGACCAGAGAGCTGCGGGTCGCGATCGGAGTAGGTAAGATCATTCTTTGGGGAACTGGGACCGAGTAGAGCGGGCGTAGCGTAGTATCGGTAATAAGTCGTCGGGGCAACTGCAAACCGGAAGTCATCGTCCAACCGGAATCGCAGAACCGACCCTGGCACTTGGCCGACCAAATCCGAGTCGGAGTAGGCTAAGTCCACCATCGGGAACTAGTTGAGTAGATCGTGTTGTTGCACTGGCAAATTGATCGTCGGGTGCCTGGAACCGGAAGCTTCCCACCACCGGAATTGCAGGAACGACCCCGGCATCTGCTCGGATAGCACCGGTTCGGGAGATCTTCCGCCACCGGGAAAATCTTCGTCGGACTAGGATAGATCCACCGCCGGCGACTATTCTGAGTATTACGTAGCATACCACCGGTTTGATTCGTCGGAGCGCAAGTGAACCGGAAGCCATCCTCTAATCGGCATCACTGGACCACTCCACCAGCCAGAATCGAAGCATGAAGAAGCCGGAGCTAGGCTAGCTCCATCGTCAGGGACTGACCGATTTGGGTCGTCGGGGCGTCAGTAAACAGGAAGTCAACCTCCAACCGGAATCGCTGGACCGACCTCGGCATCCAACTGGTCAACCAGGAGAGCTCGAACAGCAGCATCGGAAAACGAGTCGTCGTAGAGCAACGAAGTGCTCATGAGCGTCTAGTATAAGTTCAACAAGGCTTTGACGCGAGGCCAGTGCAGGGAAAGTATGCGTCGTCACACAAAAAAGCTGTCCAAAGCCTCAAATTCCAAACGGTCAATTGGGCAAATCACAGAGACACAGTCACACAGTCCTGGTGAACAGCGTTTTTGACGACGTTAAGCTCCAACAACGAACTATCGTAGCAGAACAACTAGGGACTGAGATTGACGATGAAGTTTCATGATGTAGTTTCGAGGGAGATCGAGGAACAAGAGCAGTAGGGAAAGTTTGTAGTGGTTAAGCACGCCTAACGTTAGTCCCATACAGCGCCAACACATACAAGGCCAGGCTTTTGAAGCTTTTTTTGGTACCCGACTATGAATAAAATAAATCGTGAAGACATGGATCTAAATATCGTTAACCTGCTGCGGCCCGAAGTCTCTGAAGAAACAGCGCTGAACGTACACATCGTTGATCCTCCTCCGATACTGTTCAATCCATCTACCCACAGCACGTGTAACAGCTCTGCAATTGGTTTGTCCCAGTCTGTTCCCAGTTGCGCCAAATCTCCTGCATCAGAATACAGTTTGACGTTTGTCAGAACAGCACAACTGGTATCAACAACCTCTTCAACTGCTTGCTGGCTAAACGTAAAAGTGTCTTCTGCTGGACTACACACCATGCCCAGGACACGTTCGTGTGTTCGGTCTTTGTCCAGGAGCTGTGGCTTACTAGTCGATGAACTCGATTCGGTCTTGTACTTCCTGTTCGTTGGACACTGTATTTTTGAATTGGAAACCCGCCGCTGCATGGATTTGTTGCACTTGTTCTACTAGTGTTACTGGCTCTTCAACGGAATCAACGATGTCGAGAAAATTATCTACGTAATGGTTCTTGGTTACTGCTACTACTACCCTAGGATACTGAATTCTGACGCATTCCAGTTTATTACGAACTGCGCTTGTATGGAGAGTTTGTAGCACCAAACATCGCAACGTTCATCACTTACACCTGAACATCTTCGTCAGGACTTGTCATCCACAAAAAGGAGATCAGGCCCCTTAAGCAGCATATCGTTGAAGCAGACCCCTCACGCTTTTGCAGCCGCATCCCAAACCATACGGGTTTTATATGGTTTAACGGCGACAGTGGTTTCACCACCTCTTCGCCGTCAACAGTGTTGCCGATAACACAAGGGATTCTCAGCAGATTTTAAGGATTCTCAGAGGATCCCAAGAGAATTTCAGGAGTACTCAGAGGAATGCTTGTGTTACACAGAGGTTCTACGGGGTGCTAGAAGGATTGCTAGGGCCATCCAAATCTTTTTAGGAAGTTTCCCATAAGGATCCTATGAGTTTGAAAAGAATAGAATTTTTGGAAAATATAGGTTAGTATGCACAGATATTTTTTTTTAATAGCGGTGCAATTTTCGCAGAACCTTGGGCAAGTTATTCACAACTTCTCAATCAAAAATCTCACACAACTCTTGAAAGGACGTATGTTTTTTTTCCTAATCATGAGAGGAAATTCCATGGAGTCTTTATAGGAATTAACTAATATCCACATCAACTCTTGCAGATTTCTAGGTTGAATTTATAACTTGGAAACTCACCGCTTGAAGCCTTCTAAAAATTCTTTCGAAATATCCTCGAAATAAAGGATGCGATTTTTAAAAAAACTCCTGGGGAAACTATGAAAAACGCCTTTGAAACGACTTCCATAGAAACTTTAGCAATCTCAAGGCGATATTCCCTGCGGAAAATAATCCCCGAGAAAATTAGTCACACCTTGCAAGCCTATTTGACAGCGGTAGGGGTAAGCCTTGGAAACTTGTCGAGGAACTCCCAAATTAAAAAAAAAATCCGTTTAGGAGAGGTAATCCGTCCATTAAATGCCCGAATTGCTGTGGGGGAACTTCCACCTCAAAATCGCTTTCACATTCTGCAGATAAACTCCGACAACGAGATTGCATATCCGCACACAGAATTCCCAGAACATTGGGACAATCCTGAAATGGAAGGTTCGAAAAAAAGAAGTATCCAAAGCGCGGAATATTCTGAATCAGTAAACCCTGGCTCGGATAAAGGTGGATATGTTTGGGGGTATAAGTTACATGTTCAAAAAATGAAAGAACTTTTTCTAAACTATTGGTTGAAGATGACTTGAAATGAACAACCAACTTCTAGAGAAATGCGTTGAGACGGATTCGACTTTATGAGCCCATTCATGCTTTAGTATTACACCATTGCACTATGGGCCAGGGACGCAATCTGGCGGGACAAAATTAATAACTCGGTAACGAAGCGTCTCCGGTATTTGGGGTCTTTGGCAAAGTTTTTTGTTTTAACGAGGACCATCTACTGACATAAACGGATAGTTCGTAAATCGTCCGCATAGGTGGCGCCACAATCTAACTTTTTACTTTGACGTTCTAGAGACTTGGCATGTTCGACAAAGTTGTTCATTTTGATAAAATAAACAACTCTCTCAAAGACGTCAAAATTCCACAGCCTACTGTTTTCGAGTTATTGGCGAAATTAGAGAGAATTAGTGAAAAACCATTTTTTTCACTGAATTTGACATTTTTTCTAAGAACCATGTCATGTAATATTTTTTGCTGATAAATATACAACAAACGCAAGCTCTGGTGGAAAAAAAAAGAAATAATACGACGCATAAACCTAAGAAATTATGAAAAAACTTGAAAAATAGAACAATTTTTAAACCTTAATATCTCCAAAAGCGCAAAAAATCGCAAGCTCAAATTTTCAGGCAACATAAAGGATTACTTCATGAAACGGATGTCAAAATTCCAGAGAGGTATATTTTGGTGTTTTTGAGATTTTTTAATTTTTTTACGGTTTCCTTTCCATTACGCAAATATCTAAGTGTATGTTTAAATTATCGGAAAAATATATTTTATTATTTCATGAAATTATTATACCTGCTCACAGTACAAGCTGGCTTTGGATTTCATCTCGAATTCGTTGTCACAGTTTTCCGGAAGCTCAAAGTTTAAGCTAATCCGGTGATTAAACACATATTTAAGGTTACACAATCTAACAGTTCTCAAAATCGAAGGAATCTCCAAATTGATACCTTTGATCTGTATCCTCTGTTTCGAAACATCCAAGAATCAACGCTCTTTCCGCTTTTAAATAAATCTTCAAGCTCCGGACAAGAGATCGTGCGATCTGAAATTTTAGTATTTAGAGATATCGACATGAATATGCTTTAAAATTTGATTTTCCGTGTTAAAAGTAACACATTCACAAAATAAATTGCTCGCCTCGAACCATGATGACAACAATTAACTGACACATGATCAAGTCTTTCATGGCATACTATATCATTAAAATTATTGAAGAAAAACAATTATGTACCCAGTTTTAATCTACACTTTCATCTGCATTACTTGATATCAACTCAAGGCACTGCTCTTAAACTGAATTTCATGGCTACTATGATGGCTTTTTCAAACAGTTTTCTGAAAGTTTTTGTTCCACGACTCGTTATTTCTTGAAGTCGATCGTCCCTTCAGATTCCTCATGGAAATTAACTGTATTGGATAAATATAATCATTGTAAAAAAAATGATAGATCTCAAAAATACCAAAATATACCTCTCTGGAATTTTGACATCCGTTTCATCAAGTATTGCTCTATGTTGCCTGAAAATTTGAGCTTGCGATTTTTTGCGCTTTTGGAGATATTAAGGTGCAAAAAATGCTCTATTTTTCAGTTTTTTTCATAATTTCTTAATTTTATGCGCCGTATTATTAAAAATTTTTCCACCAGAGCTTGCGTTTGTTATATATTTATCAGCAAAAAATATTATATGACATGGTTCTTAGGAAAAATGTCAAATTCGGTGAAAAAACTCGTTTTTTCACTAATTTTCTCTAATTTCCCCCAATAACTCGAAAACAGTAGGCTGTGGAATTTTGACGTCTTCGAGAGAGTTGTTTATTTTATCAAAATGAACAACTTTGCCGAACATGCCAAGTCTCTAGAACGTCAAAGTAAAAAGTTAGATTGTGGCGCTACCTATGCGGACGATTTACGAACTATCCGTTTATGTCAGTAGATGGTCCTCGTTGTAACAAAAAACTTTGCCGAAGACAGCAAATACCGGAAACGCTTTGTTACCGAGTTATTAATTTTGTCCCGCCAGATTGCGTCCCTGTCCCATAGTGCATTGATGTTGGATCTAGTTTCGATGGAGAATTTTACTCCTAAACATCAGCCAATCGTTCTGAAATGATCCTAGAATAGATGCTACGCCAACAACATGTCAACCTACCTGCTTCGATACCGGAATATTCCGCCGCAGTCGACACTCCTCGGAGAGCAACAGCGTCACCCTCAGCAAATCACCATTCCCCTCACCGACGGCTATTACTCGGGGGTGATGCGAGGCCAGCATGGGCGCAAAGGCAACTACTTCGGTGTCCAGGCTTTCCACCAGCAAGAAGTAATCGTCTACGGAAATGTCCCTGTAATGAAAGGGTAGGTGTGAATCTTCAATCCCATGGTTCAAAGGAAGTCGCAACTTACCTCAAAGGTGTTCTCGAACCATCGGAAAATTCCAAATCGATATCTAGTAGCCCCTCTTGGTACTGAGCAGTTAGCTTCCGGGTAACCGAGGTCTCCGCGATGTATCCATTCTCAATGGCGTTATCGCTGCTGATTGATAGCTGCAGGCCGGAAACAACTCGCACCAAAAGTCGAGTTATGCTAACCTTATCGCTTCCGACGCGCACTTCCCGTGCTCCAATGACTCTTCCAGTTATTGGTGAAAGAACCTAAAATGATCCCAATCATTGAACTTCATGGGTTTGTCCAAATATTCGATGCATACCTGAACATCTGTCCGGCCCATGGCTCTTCCCTGCAGCGTTCTACCCCTCAGAGTTGCAATCTTCGGGTCGGCCACCCGAAGCAACGGTTGCACCAGGTCCGTCACCCTCAAACCCGTACGCCGCGAAATCAGGTAACTCACTCGTCCCGAATCTTGATCCACGGCCAGGAACCTAGCGTACACCTCCACCGGACTTTGCTGATACCGAGCACGGCAGACGCTCCTCTCCGGAGATACTCCGTTGACGAAATCTTCATTGTGATGACCCCAGCCGTACGCTCGCTTGCGGCGACGCATTTTTCCGTTTGCACTTCTGTAATAAACCCCTCGATTAAACTGCTTGTTCCAAAAACTTTCCTCAATTCCGCTACCAACTTACACATTGTGATCCTCCGGAATCTTCCAGCCCTTGATCTGCGACAGGCGGAAATCAGCGACGGAGACCTCCAGCGGGAACTCCGGCATCCACACCGTGAACTTCGCCAATCCGGAGTAGGTGCCGTACTTGACCAGAACCGAAGCATTCGATGGACCCACGGGCTTCCGAACCGTCCACGTAGACGGAACTACACGAGGAGGAACCTGTTGAGGATGAGGAAGCGATAGGATTTGTCAGTGGAATGCAATTCGTATTGGAGATGGCGACTACCTTTATGACGCTTTCATCTTCAGCTTGACAGGAGCTTTGCAATGTGACGTCCGCACCTTCCCCGCTTGCGAAACGATGAGACCTCTGGCCTGCGATACCTGACGGGCCAGTAAGGACGGCCGTATTCATCAGCTCCCAGTTCTGCAAAAAACAAAACCTGTCGATTAATCGCATTCTCATTGCGTTCAAAGTGATGCAACATTACCTTCGCAATCGGAAGCACTGCCTGGATGTCGTCCTTCTGGATCTCCAGCTTGGCCACGATCTTCTTGCGGCCTTCCTCGTGCGGAGCACCGGACGCCTTCGGCTGACAGTTCCTTGACCTTGGGTCCGTCGTGCACCGTAGCTCACACCGACCACACTATCCGCCCTCCGTCGTTGATGATCTTTGAGTATCGTTCGCCACTTCCAGCAGCCAGGAGAATACTTCCCATTACTCTGTAGGAATATAAATTGTCATTAGAAATCTTCGATAGAATAATTGAGTTGACAAGTTACTTGTTAGAGCTCGTGTCATCGAACGAGTTTGACCGGGCTGTCCGGGTCCTGATCCTTACGGAAGGCCGTCACTCTCGCCACGGGTATGCTTGGTGTTTTCCTTCTCCACCGAGACGTTCCAGTCATCCGAAGAAGCGCTGGCTCCAGGATTCGCATGCCAGCCTTGACGCGAGCCCTGTGAATGGAAAATTTGGTTTTAAAAACGTGGATTAAATGGTTTTGAGTTAGTCGTGGACTTGGACTTGGACTTGGACTTGGACTGACTTGGACCTTGGACTTGGACTTGGACTTGGACTTGGACGTTGGGACTTTGGACTTGACTTGGACTTGACTTGGACTTGGACTTGGACTTGGACTTGGACTTGGACTTGGACTTGGACTTTGGACTTAGGGACTTTGGACTGACTTGGACTTGGGACTTGGACTTGGACTGGACTTGGGACTTGGACTTGGACTTGGACTTGACTTGGACCTGGACTTGGACTTGGACTTGGACTTGGACTTGGACTTGACTTGGACTTGGACTTGGGACTTGGACTTGGACTTGGACTTGGACTTGACTTGACTTGGACTTGGACTTGGACTTGGACTTGGACTTTGGACTTGGACTTGGACTTGGACAGGACTCTGAGCAAATTCTAAAAAAAAAACTGGTCAACATTCTGCGTGAACCCTGCTCACGATTCTGAGCAAATCCTGCTCAGGACTCTGAGCAAATTCTGCTCAGGATTCTGAAAAAATCCTGCTTATTGTTCTGAATCCTGTTCATAGACTCTGAGCGAATCGTGCTCAGGATTTTGAGCACATCTTGCTCAGGATTCTGAGCGAATCCTGAGCCGGATTCTGAGCGAATCCTGCTCCGGATTCTGAACAAATCTTTACTCATGATTCTAAGCACATCCTGCTTAGGATTCTGAGATTATGTGGTTCAGGATTCTGCTCATTATTCTGAGTAAATCCTGCTCAGGATTCTGAGTGAATCCTGCTCAAGATTATGAGTAAATCCTGCTCAGGATTTTGAGCGAATCATGCTCAGGATTCTGAGCGAATCCTGCTCAGGATTCTGAGCGAATCCTGCTCAGGATTCTGAACGAATCCTGCTCAGGATTCTGAGCGAATCCTGCTCAGGATTCTGAGCGAATCCTGCTCAGGATTCTGAGCGAATTCTGCTCAAGTTTTGAGTGAATCCTGCTTAGGATTCTGAGCATATCTTGCTGAGGATTCTTAGCAAATCTTGCTGAGGATTCTGAGCAAATCTTGCTGAGGATGCTGAGCTTATCTGGCTCAGGATCTGAGTGAATCCTGCTCAGCATTCTATGCAAATCCTGCTCAAGATTCTGAGCTTATCTGGTTTAGGATTCTGAGTGAATCCTGGTTAGCATTCTAAACAAATCTTGTTCAGGATTCTGAGCAAATCTTGCTCAGGATTCTGAGCTTATCTGGTTCAGGATTCTGAGTGAGTCCCTGCTCATTGTTCTGAATAAATCCTGCTCAGGATTCTGAGTGAATCCTGCTCAGGATTCTGAGTAAATCCTGCTCAGGATTTTGAGCAAATCCTGCTCAGGATTTTGAGCAAATCCTGCTCAGGGATTCTGAGTGAATTCTGCTCAGGATTCTGAGCAAATTCTGTTCAAGTTTCGAGCGAATCCTGCTTAGGATTCTGAGCAAATCTTGCTGAGGATTTTGAGCATATCTTGCTTAGGATTCTGAGCGAATCTTGCTCAAGATTCTGAGCTTATCTGGCTCTGGATTCTGAGTGAATCCTGCTCCGGATTCTGAACAAATCTTGCTCAGGATTCTAAGCAAATCCTGCTTAGGATTCTGAGCTTATCTGGTTCAGGATTCTGAGTGAGTCCTGCTCATTATTCTGAGTAAATCCTGCTCAGGATTCTGAGTGAATCCTGCTCAAGATTCTGATTAAATCTTGCTCAGGATTTTGAGCAAATCCTGTTCAGGATTCTGAGCGAATTCTGCTCAGGATTCTGAGCGAATTCTGCTCAAGTTTCGAGCGAATCCTGCTTAGGATTCTGAGCAAATCTTGCTGAGGATTCTGAGTGAATCCTGCTCAGCATTCTTAGCAAATCCTGCTCAAGATTCTGAGCTTATCTGGCTTAGGATTCTGAGTGATCCTGCTCAGGATTCTAAACCAATCTTGTTCAGGATTCTGAGCAAATTTTGTCAGGATTCTTGAGCTTATCTGGCTCAGGATTCTGAGCAAAAACATGCTCAGGATTCTGCGCTTATAAGGTTCAGGATTCTGAGTGAGTCCTGCTCAGGATTCTGAACAAATCCTGCTTATGATTCTGACCATATCTTGCTCAGGATTCTGAGCGAATGCTACTCAAGATTTCTGAGCAAATTCCGCTCAGGACTCTGAGCGAATTCTGCTCAGGAACTCTGAGCGAAATTCTTGCTCGGGAGCTCCTGAGCGAATTCTGCTTCAGGATTTCTGAAAAAATCCTGCTTATTGCTCTGAAGCGAATCCTGCTCATGACTCTGAGCGAATCGTGCTCAGGGTTTTGGAGCATATCTTTGCTCATGATTCTTGAGTGAATCTTGCTCCAAGATTCTGGAGCTTATCTGGCTTCTGGATTCCTGAAAGAATCCTGCTCAAGGATTCTGAGTGAATCCTGCTCAGGATTCTGAGTGAATCCTGCTCAGGAATTTGAGCGAATCCTGCTACGGATTCTAAACAAATCCTGCTCAGGATTCGGAGCGAATTCTGCTCAAGTTTTGAGCGAATCCTGCTCAGGATTCTGAACAAATCTTGCTCAGGATTCTGAGCTTATCTGGCTCAGTATTCTGAGTGAATCCTGCTCAGGATTCAGAACAAATTTTGTTCAGGATTCTGAGCAAATTTTGCTCAGGATTCAGAGCAAATCTTGCGCAGGATTCTGAGCTTATCTGGCTCAAGATTCTAAGCAAATTCTCTCAGGATTCTGCGCTTATAAGATTCAGGATTCTGACCGAATCCTGCTCAGGATTCTGAACGAATTCTGCTCAGGATTCTGAAAAAATCCTGCTTTTTGCTCTGAGCGAATCCTGCTCATGACTCTGAGCGAATCGTGCTCAGGGTTTTGAGCATATCTTGCTCATGATTCTGAGTGAATCTTGCTCAAGATTCTGAGCTTATCTGGCTCTGGATTCTGAAAGAATCCTGCTCAGGATTCTGAGTGAATTCTGCTCAGGAATTTGAGCGAATCCTGCTACGGATTCTAAACAAATCCTGCTCAGGATTCGGAGCGAATTCTGCTCAAGTTTTGAGCGAATCCTGCTCAGGATTCTGAACAAATCATGCTCAGGATTCTGAGCTTATCTGGCTCAGTATTCTGAGTGAATCCTGCTCAGGATTCAGAACAAATTTTGTTCAGGATTCTGAGCAAATTTTGCTCAGGATTCAGAGCAAATCTTGCGCAGGATTCTGAGCTTATCTGGCTCAAGATTTTAAGCAATCCTCTCAGGATTCTGCGCTTATAAGATTCAGGATTCTGAACGAATCCTACTCAGGATTCTGAATAAATTCTGCTCAAGTGTCTGAACGAATCCTGATCATTATTCTGACCGAATCCTGCTCAGGATTCTGAGTAAATCTTGCTCAGGATTCTGAGCAAATCTTGCTTAGGATTCTGAGCTTATCTGCTCAGGATTCTGATGAATCCTGCTCA
>NW_018736674.1:0-25856 GCF_002204515.2 Aedes aegypti
GAATCCGGACAGGATTCCCTCCGGAATCCGGACAGGATTCCCTCCGGTCCGGTCAGGTTCCCTCCGGAATCCGGTCAGGATTCCCTCCGGAATCCGGACAGGATTCCCTCCGGAATCCGGACAGGATTCCCTCCGGAATCCGGACAGGATTCCCTCCGGAATCCGGACAGGATTCCCTCCGGAATCCGGACAGGATTCCCTCCGGAATCCGGACAGGATTCCCTCCGGAATCCGGACAGGATTCCCTCCGGAATCCGGACAGGATTCCCTCCGGAATCCGGACAGGATTCCCTCCGGAATCCGGACAGGATTCCCTCCGGAATCCGGACAGGATTCCCTCCGGAATCCGGACAGGATTCCCTCCGGAATCCGGACAGGATTCCCTCCGGAATCCGGACAGGATTCCCTCCGGAATCCGGACAGGATTCCCTCCGGAATCCGGACAGGATTCCCTCCGGAATCCGGACAGGATTCCCTCCGGAATCCGGACAGGATTCCCTCCGGAATCCGGACAGGATTCCCTCCGGAATCCGGACAGGATTCCCTCCGGAATCCGGACAGGATTCCCTCCGGAATCCGGACAGGATTCCCTCCGGAATCCGGACAGGATTCCCTCCGGAATCCGGACAGGATTCCCTCCGGAATCCGGACAGGATTCCCTCCGGAATCCGGTCAGGATTCCCTCCGGAATCCGGTCAGGATTCCCTCCGGAATCCGGTCAGGATTCCCTCCGGAATCCGGTCAGGATTCCCTCCGGAATCCGGTCAGGATTCCCTCCGGAATCCGGTCAGGATTCCCTCCGGAATCCGGTCAGGATTCCCTCCGGAATCCGGTCAGGATTCCCTCCGGAATCCGGTCAGGATTCCCTCCGGAATCCGGTCAGGATTCCCTCCGGAATCCGGTCAGGATTCCCTCCGGAATCCGGTCAGGATTCCCTCCGGAATCCGGTCAGGATTCCCTCCGGAATCCGGACAGGATTCCCTCCGGAATCCGGACAGGATTCCCTCCGGAATCCGGACAGGATTCCCTCGGATCCGGCAGATTCCCCGGAATCCGGCAAGATTCCCTCCGGAATCCGGTCAGGATTCCCTCCGGAATCCGGTCAGGATTCCCTCCGGAATCCGGTCAGGATTCCCTCCGGAATCCGGACAGGATTCCCTCCGGAATCCGGACAGGATTCCCTCCGGAATCCGGACAGGATTCCCTCCGGAATCCGGACAGGATTCCCTCCGGAATCCGGACAGGATTCCCTCCGGAATCCGGACAGGATTCCCTCCGGAATCCGGACAGGATTCCCTCCGGAATCCGGACAGGATTCCCTCCGGAATCCGGACAGGATTCCCTCCGGAATCCGGACAGGATTCCCTCCGGAATCCGGACAGGATTCCCTCCGGAATCCGGACAGGATTCCCTCCGGAATCCGGACAGGATTCCCTCCGGAATCCGGACAGGATTCCCTCCGGAATCCGGACAGGATTCCCTCCGGAATCCGGACAGGATTCCCTCCGGAATCCGGACAGGATTCCCTCCGGAATCCCGGACAGGGATTCCCTCCGGAATCCGGACAGGAATTCCCTCCGGAATCCGGACAGGATTCCCTCCGGAATCCGGACAGGATTCCCTCCGGAATCCGGACAGGATTCCCTCCGGAATCCGGACAGGATTCCCTCCGGAATCCGGACAGGATTCCCTCCGGAATCCGGACAGGATTCCCTCCGGAATCCGGACAGGATTCCCTCCCGGAATCCGGACAGGATTCCCTCCGGAATCCGGACAGGAATTCCCTCCGACGGAAGATCCCCGGAACCGACAGGATTCCCTCCGGAATCCGGACAGGATTCCTCCGAATCCGGACAGGATTCCCTCCGGAATCCGGACAGGATTCCCCTCCGGAATCCGGACAGGATTCCCTCCGGAATCCGGACAGGATTCCCTCCGGAATCCGGACAGGATTCCCTCCGGAATCCGGACAGGATTCCCTCCGGAATCCGGACAGGATTCCCTCCGGAATCCGGACAGGATTCCCTCCGGAATCCGGACAGGATTCCCTCCGGAATCCGGACAGGATTCCCTCCGGAATCCGGACAGGATTCCCTCCGGAATCCGGACAGGATTCCTCCGGAATCCGGACAGGATTCCTCCGGAATCCGGACAGGATTCCCTCCGGAATCCGGACAGGATTCCCTCCGGAATCCGGACAGGATTCCCTCCGGAATCCGGACAGGATTCCCTCCGGAATCCGGACAGGATTCCCTCCGGAATCCGGACAGGATTCCCTCCGGAATCCGGACAGGATTCCCTCCGGAATCCGGACAGGATTCCCTCCGGAATCCGGACAGGATTCCCTCCGGAATCCGGACAGGATTCCCTCCGGAATCCGGACAGGATTCCCTCCGGAATCCGGACAGGATTCCCTCCGGAATCCGGACAGGATTCCCTCCGGAATCCGGACAGGATTCCCTCCCGGAATCCGGACAGGATTCCCTCCGGAATCCGGACAGGATTCCCTCCGGAATCCGGACAGGATTCCCTCCGGAATCCGGACAGGATTCCCTCCGGAATCCGGACAGGATTCCCTCCGGAATCCGGACAGGATTCCCTCCGGAATCCGGACAGGATTCCTCCGGAATCCGGACAGGATTCCCTCCGGAATCCGGACAGGATTCCCTCCGGAAATCCGGACAGGATTCCCTCCGGAATCCGGACAGGATTCCCTCCGGAAATCCGGACAGGATTCCCTCCGGAATCCGGACAGGATTCCCTCCGGAATCCCGGACAGGATTCCCTCCGGAATCCGGACAGGATTCCCTCCGGAATCCGGACAGGATTCCCTCCGAAATCCGGACAGGATTCCCTCCGGAATCCGGACAGGATTTCCTCCGGAATCCGGACAGGATTCCCTCCGGAATCCGGACAGGATTCCCTCCGGAATCCGGACAGGATTCCCTCCGGAATCCGGGACAGGATTCCCTCCGGAATCCGGACAGGATTCCCTCCAGAATCCGGTCAAAGATTCCTTCCGGAGTCCGTCAAGCATTCTCTCTGAAAATCCGGTCAGGGATTTTCCACGGAATCCGGTCAGAGAATTCAAGGTCAAGGATTTGTTCCGGAATACGGTCAAGGATTCCCTCCTGAATCCAGTTTTTAGAATTTCCATTTCATCGTCAAGCACCATGTAGCGATGATTGTACCTCCTTTTTCGGCGCTGTTGAAAGCTACCAAGAGCAGCGGATATTGGCAATCAGAACCGTATCGAATTTTCCGATCGGTGCCGATGCCATTATGTAAAATTAATGAATTAACTTGTTCCAAGGTTGTTGTTTGGGGCGGCTTCATCCCGGCTGCTTGTCTTTCTGCCTACAAGCAAATTTTCCTAGATCGGCATGTGGGTGATGTTATTCGTAATGAAATTCGTTAGAGGAGAGCATTTGTTTCGTTGGTTTGGAGAGACTCTTTCTGTGAGGTTGAATTTAATAATATATTGGATTTGTTGAAATGGGTTTCGAAATTTTTACGAACAGATGTGACAATCGGACCGTTATATTTGTTCCATTTTGAAATATTATTTCACAAAAATTTGAACGAAAAATTTGTACATCATACTAATAATAATAATAAATCTTATGACTTTTATATTAATTATGATATTTTTGTCTCTTTTCAGGTATGTTACATTCCGATAGCTTCGACCAATTTAGCGATAAGTATTCTTCTACAAATTTTGTGGTGATGACATCATAATATTTTGTTTCCAAAAACTCACAAATGCCATTTGTTTCTCATCCATATATCGATTTTTGTTTACTCCTTTCGGACACCAAATCTATCCTTAACTTTTTTTTTTTTTGCTCCGTTAGTTCACCGCAATCTTTTTCGGGAATCCATTTTGCCATCGGTTCGCTGTGATTTCGATTTTCACGGGTCATTTCATTTGTCGTGATAAAGGAAAAATCATAAAATGTACTCATTCACTTCTGAGAACATTAGTTAACGTCGATTGCCTGGTTCAGTCTTGAGGGCGAGATCAATTTATCAGCATTTCTATTGAATAACGATACCTACTACCAGCTAGTTGAAGCCATTTGTAGCCTTGAATATTCTCCACACAGCCAATCATCGCCTAAGAAAATTTCCTGTTTCGCACCTTGATGTGAAACTTTTTCCGCTTCCCTTATGAAGTTAATTCCTGCCTCTCGACAACAACCCTCTCTAGCTGACGGAAAGCCCTTGAAAATTTCATCCTCGTCGGTGAAACAGAAACAGCTACACTTGACCTAACTGCCACTCAACGTTGCACAGTGGTCCAGGAATCAGTTTTACGCGGAAAGATGCATTTTGAGCTTTAGAATGAAACATTAGACAAAAACGGTCTTCTACAAAGTTGTTTGTATTAGTTAAGCCCTTTGTTTGGTTTTATTGAAAATTAGGGTGGACCACATTTTCATAGAAATTGTGTAACTAACTTTCTTATTTGTAGAAATTATATTATACATGCTTCAGCAAAGTTGTAGACCATTCAATTTCAAGCAACTTTGCCAAAAAAGTTTTTTTGTATCTCTTAAATTGACCGATTTAGAGCTTTTTTCCTACGATGACATAGGGTGGTCCGAACAAAACTGGTTTCTGGCTCTAGAATTTTCAATTCAAATTTCTCATCAAAGTAGTCTATGAAACACTTTTAGAGCTTTGAAAAATGCGTAATTTGGTGAGTGAAGAAACTCGCTATCTCCTTCCGTTTAGGAGTTATTGTTGTTTTTCTCTCAAAAACATGCCTACTTTGATTGTGAATATCTCTGATTGGGGCAAACATAAAAAATATCTTTTGACGGCATTCAAAAGACAAATAAAATTGTATATTATATCAAAAAATTACAGATGTGTTATTTTTCTAACTCTAATAAAATGCCTTGAAAAACAAAGGATTTTAAGCAGGAAAACATTAGTAACTTTGAACTAAATAGATATCAACAATCTTTTTGCATGAAAATTTGCGTTTTGTTAAGTTCTTAAAGTCGTTCATAGACCGCTTTGACGAGAAATCTGAAATAAAGAAAGATAGGGCTCTAAAACTATTTTGAAGATTTTCATAGTATGCATATTTTTATTATTTGCATTTTGAGCATGAAAATTAATTTTAGACAAAAATTATCTTCTACAAAATTGTTTCTAAAATGTAAGCTTCCGTTCTGTGTCATTTAAAACCAGGGTGGTCCACAATATCACACATATCATATAATCAACTTTTTATTTGCAAAAATACTGGTATATGCTCTTAGGCAAAGCGGTAGAATTTGAAATTTTGATCAACTTTGCCAAAAAAAGCTTTTCTGTAGCTCAAAATTTGACCAATGTAGAACATTTTTTCCTAATCATCCGCGGGGTGGTCCAGCAAAAATAAGTTTTTCAACTCTAGTTTTTTTAATATTATTTTCTCGTCAAATTCGTCTATGAACGACTTTTAGAACTTAACAAAACGCAAATTTCCATGCAAAAAGATTGTTGATATCTATTTTAGTTCAAAAGTTATTAAAGTTTTTGTGATAAAAAATATTTGACTTTCAATGCGTTTTATTAGAGTTACAAAAATAACACATCTGTAATTTTTTGATATAATATACAATTTTATTTTGTCTTTTGAACACCGTCAAGAGATATGTTTTATGTTTGCCCCAATCAAAGATATTCATAATCAAAGTAGGCATGTTTTTGAGAGGAAAACAACAATAACTCCTAAACGGAAGGAGATAGCGAGTTTCTTCACTCACCAAATTACGCATTTTTCAAAGCTCTAAAAGTGTTTCATAGACTACTTTGATGAGAAATTTGAATTGAAAACTCTAGAGCCAGAAAACCAGTTTTGTTCGGACCACCCTATGTCATCGTAGGAAAAAAGCTCTAAATCGGTCAATTTAGAGATACAAAAAACTTTTTTTGGCAAAGTTGCTTGAAATTGAATGGTCTACAACTTTGCTGAAGCATGTATAATATAATTTCTACAAATAAGAAAGTTAGTTACACAATTTCTATGAAAATGTGGTCCACCCTAATTTTCAATAAAACCAAACAAAGGGCTTAACTAATACAAACAATTTTGTAGAAGACCGTTTTTGTCTAATGTTTCATTCTAAAGCTCAAAATGCATCTTTCCGCGTAAAACTGATTCCTGGACCATAGTGCGTTGTGGAGGCCTGCGTTAGGCGAAGATAACTTTGCAGGAAAATTGGCAACACCACGTAGTATCAATACCTAATCATTATGTTAATTGTTTTGAATTTCATTTCTGAATTGCATAAAGAAAGTCTCTTGTATGCCATTTAACAAAAAATAATTAAAATTTCAATAATTTTATATCTAATATCTTTGCATTTCTCTCCCTTTTTTCTGATTTTACCCAAAAACATAAACGAACGCTTAAATATTGTAGAAAATTGAAGAAAATTGAAGCAATCTGTTTCTGAATTTTGCATGTTTAAATTTAATTCAAATTTGCTGAATTTTCCTTACTCTCCTTGTTTTTTAAATCTATATATTTATAAATTATTATATTATCTAGAATTTTTCTGCATAGTATCAAAACATTTCCCTATTCACATTTTTGTTATTGCTTGATTCTTCAACTCGTCTTTGAAAATCTTCTCAATGCGTAGTCTTTGCCGTTCCCATGCGTTAACCGCGCCAAGTATAAACTTGCTGAGCTGAACGATGTCGAAAAGCCTTTTTTCTCACACGATTTGGACGCGTTTCCGTGTCCTCAACAAAAAAAAGTTGCTCCGGCAACGACGTGACTGCGAAAACCGGGATGCGTGGAATCGTCGTGAGATGGCGCTTTTTTCCCACCCAGGCACGGAAGCTGCCTGCTGTAGGCAAGATCCCGGGTAAACATCCCATTTGATTTTCATGAGCTGAAGGGATTAATGGGTCGTTTTATTGCCCTGGCCTCTCGCGCCGACGCGACGCTTTGATGAAGTGGGGGCGTAGATCAGCATCAATGGGGGAAAAACTTCCGCCTGGGTGTACGCATTTATCTTGGGCACATACGCACATACACACACTCATACATGTTGGGGCAATTAAAGTTTTCCACCGACGATGGCAGGGGAATGTTATCTTGCAGATGGAAATTGTTCTCTTTTGAGCGTTTCCAGCTCGAAACCCAAATCGCGTAGACGCAACTTCAGGTTAATTATCATAACTCCAAGTCTGAAAGTCTTCCTGTAAGAGCTGGTGTTCTTCAAGGTAGCATTCTTAGATCAATATTGTACAATATTTTCGCATCGGGCTTACCTGAGCTACCTCAGGGATGTCAAAAATCATTATTTGCGGATGACACAGACCTCTCTGCCAATGAATGCAGCTTGAGTGTCATCTGTAGAATTTTGCAAAAAAAAAAAGAAAAGGAATATTATTTAAGTATTTTATTGAAAAAATGGAAGATATCACCTAATGCTTCCAAAACACCACTTATAATATTCTTCCATGAACCAATAGTTCTTCCTTTGAAACCTTCAAATGTACATGTTGACAAGATACACTGAGATCATCTGAATGCATTCGGTGCCTTTGAAGAAACGGTTGCAATAATGTTTATAAAAGGTACGATAGGGTAGGATAGAATATCAGTTTTTTCTACAAAATTAGCCTTCTAAACGCTAAAACGCGACCCTGATGTAGATACTTAAGTAGGCTTAAATACCTATTTTGAAAATATTTAGCCTAATTACGGCTTTGAGTTCAGAAATACTTAAATTTATATGATACTTCATGAATTATGATTTCCAATAAAAATCTACCCAATCTTGTAGGCCTCCAAAAATCTGAAGCATCGGTAAGCTTTTAACTTGTACACCTTTTTTGTACTGTCTGAACCATTCTCATTGTCATAATAAATGATATAGAGAAGGGCTGCCCAACGTACGGCCCATGACCTCATTTTATGCGGCCCGCGGAGGGGTCAAAGATTTTTCTCATATTTGGCTCGTTGACTATTTTACCAACTCGAAGTTAAAACATACCAAGACTATTAAATTTTCAAATAAGTTTCAACCTAAAATTTTTGCTATGTTATTTTTTATTTGTTTTGTTTTTTATTAATCTTAATAGATACTTAGTTTTATGAATAATTAAATTCTATGTTTTGTAACGATATTTCTATCATGATTTCCTTCGACATTCCAAAAATGCAGCCTACGGACAAAAGGTAAAATGCTCATACAACATAATTTCACTGAATCATTGGTTAATACTCTCACAGAATCCTGTGAATAAACCAACACCTGGTCGTAATTCACGCAGAATCCTTGACAGGATTATAAAAAGGCATGCAATTTGCAAAATCTTGAACAGGATTTTTTTGAAGAATTCAGGACACGAAATTTCACGGATGACATTTGCAAGATTTTCACAGGATTTTCACCAGGATTCTAAAGTCTTCTAGCCAGGATTTTCAATGAATTCAATATAAAATTTTCTAAAATCTAAAACATTTTGTCAGAATCTTAAGCGAATTTAAAAAATAAAAATAAAATAGAATTTTGAGCTGTTTTTTTTTTTCTATTGAAATATTTTTACCATTCTCAAAGAATTTAAGTTTGCATTCAAATATGGTTATGGAGTAAGATTCTGAAGCAGTCCTAGGCACGAATTTTGAAAAATCCTAGACATTCTGATCAAAAAGCTTGATCGGTATTATTCTCACAGGATCCAAAAATTCTGGGGTAGATTCTTCAAAATGATCTGTACTAGATTATTATATGATTTCAAAAAGGAACTCTCAACAAATGATTTACAGCAATTTTCTGTTTTTCCTATTTCTTCAAATGGAATTTACTTTCATTCACTGTTTTAGTCAGATTTATGAACAGCCCGAGGTTCAAAAAGGTTGGACAGGCCTGATATAGAGACCTTTCTCAATAGTAATACATTAGCTAAAGACAAAAGGTGTATATTTTTTTAGATGTCGACGTTTGAGGTATAATCAAAACCAGTGTCTGCATATTTCAATATACAGTCAACAACCCGAATAAAAAATACAATACAAAAACAATATAACGTATTGTAACAGTACCATTCAATATATTGGAAATACAATACAGTATATGTAAAATGACAATACAATTACAGTACAATATATTGTTTTGAACAGTTCACTGTATGGTATATGAGATT
This sequence comes from Aedes aegypti, assembly GCF_002204515.2. Taxonomy (NCBI): domain Eukaryota; kingdom Metazoa; phylum Arthropoda; class Insecta; order Diptera; family Culicidae; genus Aedes; species Aedes aegypti. Next base: position 9,166 of record NW_018736674.1, read on the forward strand.
TTTGCAATATAATGTATGGGTGGTTAAGTATCGTAACAATACAAATATAGATATTTTCTCATACAAACATTTTGGAAATACAATACGATAGAATGTTCATGTATTGTCTTGATTAGCAATTCGTGTATTGTTGTACAATACAAAAACAATTCAACGAACTGTATCATGGTTGCATTCGTCGTTACAGCTAATGTCAAGTGACTTCTAAAAAACTACTTATTTTTACTTTTTGAAAATTTTTCAGCCAACATTTCTTGCTTTCTGAACTTGTTTTGTTTATTTCTTTCAGCAAAGCTACATAGAAAAAAGCAACAGTTGTTTTACGCAAAAATAGGAATTTGACCAAAATTGTAAGGTATAAAACCAATTAAAAACAATACAATGTTCTGTTACAATATATTATATTGTTTTTGAATTGTATATCCAAACAAGAATAATATTGCTTCGACATTCAATTACAATACGCTGTATTGTATCTAATACGTTATATTGTACATTAATGGTTTATTCCATTCACTGAATGATACGTTTTTATCCGGGAACGCCGATCCTCAGTGGGCTCCGTCATCGTTGAATTCTTCTTTGTGTGAATGTTTTTTTTTGACAATACATGCACAAATCTGGTAGAACGTGCATTCAGTTTTTCAATTACTTTTTCTACACTAATTCTCATCCACCTACTGACACTCGGTGGTAACAAATTCAATTTCACTAGTGAGAAAATAATTTCCGTCAGAATACCCCACGAAACATCCGCAAATTGCAAAAGTTGTATTTTTTATTAAACGACAATCATGATTCATCAACTGGAGGCATCACATTGCCGTTTTCTTACACCAGTAATATAAAATTCATTTGTAATTTTTTATATTCAATTTTCAATTTCAGTGCCTCTAGGTGAAACTGAATTTTGAAATGACACCAACAGTGGGTGAAACTGAGTGTGTGCGTGTGTTGCACCCACTCTCTTTCTCGTCGCATTCGCACTCGAAGTCAGATTGGCTTCTTGCTAGCGGAGTTTGTTTTTGTTCGTTTTCGCTCTGATCGGGTATCATTCGGCTGAATTTTTACGACACTGATCAAAACCATAAATTTTACGTACGTACGTAGATTCTATGAACATTTCCCGGAATGCCACTTCCCAGAATGCCGTTTCTCGGAAATCATTTCCCGGAATGACCCATTTCCCGGAATGTCACTTCCCGGAATGCTTAAAAACAAACTTTCGCGGATTTTGCTTTTTTTTTGCGGTTAAAAATGTCAGAAGCGAATGGTTTCCAAGAGCCCTAACATTCGTGGCGATAAACGCGCAACTGTTCAGCAAGACCACAGCTAAGTGTCGCGAATTCCAATCCCGTCAGTCGAGGATCTTTTTGAGTTCGAAATTTTTTCTACTTTCGAGTTCATAGAGTTGCTTTGGCATTTGGCGAAGAACGTTCTCAGTTAATCACTGTGGAAGTGCTAATTTGAACATTTAGCCGAGAAGCAGGCTTTGATCAAGTTGGAACGTCATGCCAGAAAAAAAAATACGGATATGATTCCCACGGTAGACACAACAAGGTAGGCTATTCCCAACGATTTTCCATCGTCAAACATCGAGGATAGTAAAAGAGAGCAGGCATTGCTTTCTTTTGCACTCGTTCGAGTTTGCGATATGAATGACGTCACTGCCAAATGTCATTTTTCGGAGTATAATACCTTGCCTCTTTTTACCATGATTCCTAAGATAAGACCTGCCAAGGCAAAATGCAAAAATGAAACCAATTGCCTCTCAAAAGATATCACTTCTCATAAGTCGTTTTGGCAAAGGCCTACTTCCACATTGTTGAGTTCAATTGCAACTGGGCACTTTGTTGGTATCCTAGCCGTGTTGCTAGTTGATAGATTAGAGTTTCTATAAACAGTTATAAACTTTTTCATGGAACAATTTCATTTCAAATCTACTTGAATAAAATGTTGCCTGGTCTAACGAGTCCTTAAAATTATCATATGAATAATGATACTTGATATGCTTCAATTATAGAAATTGTGCTCATTTTCTCAAAAATATATTGCTAATTTTAATCGTAAATCTAATTCCTTAAATACCTTGCAACTAATTAAATGATACATGCTCAAAGAACCCCAAATTATGAGCCTCGGAATTTAAATTCGTTCATGAGAAAAGAAATGGATAGCGGTGAATTCTATGGTAATCGAGTGGAAAACAACAGAGCAGCCGCAGCTGAGCTGTTACGTCCTATCCTAGGATGATACAAATTAAAACACTGTTACAGCTTAAAATTCATGCTAATGTGTCATTCCAAAGGCGGAAAAAGAGTTGAGGGAAGTGTCACAAGCCTTGCAAAATTGACAAGGGGGTAGTTGGCCAAATATGTCAAAATTTTGCGTGAAATAATTTGTGTATAATCCAATGACTCAACAGAATAACCTGAATTCGAAAGAAGGGAAAATTTCAAATGTTTAATATTGCAGCCTTTTCGCCGAAAATATTTCTGTCGGTTTAATTCGGAAGAATGGCAAATGTTCAAAGAAGGGTGATTCTCTATGAGAATGGCTGTAACTATGATTGGAATTCATGGATTTGTTCATAACTATTATTATTTGTTCTAATGGCATATCACATTAGTATGTGTTCTAATGGCATAACTAGAAAGAACAGCATATGCATGAAAGAAGGGCATATATTCTATGAAAATATAGACAGCATGCACAATAATAACTCTATTAAAATAACACGAAAATGAACCGGCCGAAAAGTTCCTCCCAAACACCACATAGATGGTACGGTGGTTTGAAATGTCTTAAGATTATTTGTTTGTTTGTCTACAGTTGAAAACCTTTCGAAGGAATATGAGATCCAGAAAATTGGTCTACATGAGATGTAAAAAGACTAAACTTAACTTGCACTCGAATTGTTCGAAAAGAAAAACTTACTCGTAAAAGTTCTCGTTCTAATAAAAATCTAACCCAACCCTTAACGTCGCTCACTAACGGAATTATGATGGATAAAATAATATTTTCAGGGGTTTCACTTGAATATGTCTTATCAATGTGCTACTTAATTAGCCGGGAATACTGCTTTTGAAATCAGAATATCACATATGAGGACAACAGATAATCATATTGCTGGTTGGTAAATTGTTTAATTTTTAAATATTTTATTTCACCATAAGAATGTGAGGATGCAATTAAGTATGATTTTCCAAACGATACATTAATGAAATATTACCACCACCCATTGGAGCTATGGGTGACTTTGGTCACCTTTTTTGATGCGTCTTTCCATGGCTAGCATGAACGTCAATAAACTAATTTATGACAATTATGAAGTATTCTTCAAACTTTCTACATTGTTTGCAAGATTTTGAAATTACTTTGCTGTAAAAATAAGTATCCATATTTACCCTTATGGCTGACATTGGGCCCCAGCCGACGGTACATCATTTGTTTAAACAAATTTTGTCTTTGATTATTTTAATTACTCTTGAATATCTTTCCGGGAAATGGGGTATTCCGGGAATCGATTTTCCGGGAAATGGGTCATTCAGGGAAATGGCTTTCCGGGAAATGATTTCCGGGAAATAGTATAGAACCACGTACGTACGTACGCGTACAAAACTTAAGCGATGTACACGGCGATAAAATGTTAAAAAATGGAATTCATTTTCAAAAAGTTTTAGGAGACAGGTTGTTATTCTTTTTAATTAATTTTCTCAAAACCGTATTGAAGTTACTTACGTCAATTTGAAAAAAATATCGAGAAATAATTAGTTTTTTCGAATTTAAATTTAATGTTTTTATTTTGAACAGAGACTGAATATCGGAGTTCCTTCAGGTATTATTTTTATTGCATATCAAGAAAAGAGGAGAATTAAAAAAATATATCCTTATGATTTAGTTAAATTTAGTTAAAGCCATCTAAGTATATATTCTAATGGTTGGCCAAGGGCTGAAAGTCTCTTTAATAAAGAAAATAATAATAATTAGAATTATTCTCGGATGGCTCTAAATATATCATTGGGTTATTTCTTTAAAAAATTCTCCTGGTAATTTATATGCAATCATGTCATGGATTTTGCCAACATTTGTTTATTAATGGTTCCCACAAATTCCACAGTTTTCCTTGAAACACAAAAAATATCAATAATTAAATATATCAAATAATCAATTTAATTAAAAACAAATCAGGCTTTTTTTGCAGAAATTCTAACTGGATTTTTTCCAGAATCAACAAATCCAACAAATGTTAGAGAGCTTCTTCCAGTTGCTTCATGTAGAAACTCTACGGAGCATTCTGATCAATGCTACCAGGGATTCGTTTTTTGAACAAAAATGGTTCAGGCTCATTAATACCTATTGCTAATAATAATTTAAAGGGGGTCTTATATAATATAGATACCAATTCATTCAGGGATTTTCAAAGAAATTACTGCATACATTGTACACGGATTGTTTTTGCAAGAATTCCTACAAGAATAGTTCTAGCAGTTTATCAAGTTTTCAACCAATAATTACACTGAGGAGACTTCTGACGTTTATCACTGAAAACCACAGAAGGGATTTTTAGGCGTACCTTTTGACAAGAACTCCCCTTGTTCCCCAAGTATTCTTTTAGCAATAACTCCAGGGATACTTCTTATTGATTATACCAGTTTTTTTAAATATTCTTTCAAGATTTCTTCTTAATTTTTTGATAAGGAGTATTTTAAAAATCAAGAGTTTAAGGAATTTTAACGGAGTTCATGGAAAATATTTTTTTATTCAAATTTTTTTTTTCAATGTACAGTACAATTTTTTCTGACGATACCTGTGAGTTTCGCTGAGTATTCCTCATGAAATAATATCAATAACAAAATATAATATCTTGATCTGAATCGAAAACCAAAACCAAAAAAAAATATAGTGGTTTGCGCAATACTGGAATTTGAAGAATATGTTAAGCGAACCAGATATTTTCTTAAAAAAATTTCCAAGATCTTTTTTTCACGAGTCTTCAAAGAGTTCAACTAAGAATAACCGTAGGTGTACTTCTAAATAGCATGAAACATACAGAAAGTTTGTTGTGTCTTTATTCTATGGAGGTTTGAAGCTTTCGCAGCTGGTTCGCCTCTTACAATGCAGAAAGTTATTCAAGAATACGAAGATCCAAGTAGATCCTTTTAAACAGAAACATGTTAAAACTTCTGAAACAATTGATTAATATATGTTTTCCGATTCCACAAGACGTAGCATCACAAACTATTTCATGGCGGCAATTCAGGCTACGCCCTCGTATGGGTGAATTTTTACCGGAAGGATGTTTTTTTAAATTCTCTTCCAAATGTTGAACTTTTTGGAAAAAAAAATGAAGATTCGTGTGAGTTTGGCAATAAAAGACATATGTTGCAAACCTTCCTAACCTTCCTCCTCACATGGTTCCCCGGACTCTAGCTACGCTACTGTACATCATTCGGATGTATCATCATAAATAATCTAGCTTTCGTCAGCTACGTCAGTTTCTTTCGAAAGGAAGTAGGGGGAGATCCCCCAGTGCCGGACAGCACCCAATACCGGACAAAGTCGAAACAATGAGAAATCATGGTCCAATCAAGATGGTGTATTAGTAGAAAAGAAAGCTCTTATGTAGACTAATGTTTGCGTAGAATAACACATCCTTGAAATATGCATGCCTTTTTAAAAAAGGAGAAAAGTTTGAAAATCTCAAAAAAATTGACGTATTTTCCTAATTTTGAGCCTATTTAGTAATTATTTTGAATATGAAAAAATACTTTGGATCCCGCAAGCATGATCGAACATAATCCTAATTTGATAGTATGAATGTATTTTATAGCATAATTGAAGTAAATATGGACAAATTACAATTTTGGTTAAGTATCTCCTGTCCCTCAGTTTCGGACAGCTTGATTTGTTATATGAAATCTTTGTAATTATTGCATCAGTGTCTCAAAATACTTTCATTTTTCATGGGTTCCGTCGATCATGGTATCAAACATGCAATAAAGTTAAGAAGAATGAACATTCAGAACAACATCGTAAAATGTGATATTTTTCATCATATATGAAAGAGGTTTTTGATAGGCATCTTGCAAACTAAGAAAAACTCACATTATTCTTGTAAATGTTGCAAATGCATTGAATTGGTAATTATAAACTATTCCTATAGTGTACACATTCAATGATGTTCAAATTTATAGAATTCGAGGCATTTCCAGATCGTGTCCGGTATTGGGTGCCACCTTTCAAGATCGTTCAATTTGGTACTAAAATACATCATCAAAACGCAATGTCATAATTCATATTTCTATTTTCAAATTTATTTTTGTACACTACAAAAATGATAATATTTATCATAAATGGGTAACACGAGCCCATAAAATCAATATTTTTCGAATTATGAATGTTTGGGAGCTGGTCCTTTTCCTTCCGAGTGAGTGGACTGTATATGGAGCCTTGTGGGTTAACCGGTGGGAATTCCTGGGCGGACAAGTTCTTCGTTGGATTGGATACTGTCTTCCAATAGTCTTGAGAGAGTTTCTCTCCGGTTATTCACTTGGGACACTTCAAATTACGCACATTTACACTATTTATTCCACAAAATTTTGGTACATAATTATCTACACATTTATTGGGCAAAACACATTTATTCTAGTACACAAATAACATTTATCTATTTCGCGTCAAGAGTTTAAAATGATAATTATTAGCTACAACCGAGCTGGGTGCCGACGTTGGGAAAACTACTTCTCTTACAAAAAATGGGTTCCAAATTTCGGCGACCGAAAGTGTTACGCTGTTACGTCATCGTTTCGGTCTTCTCAATGAAACAGCTGCTAATGCCGAATACATTCTATGTTGCGACGAGGGGGCTTACAATGGGTACTTCATCCGAGTTGCAAACATTCCCGCCCGCCCTGAAATTGCTGCATTTCTGAAAAGAAAGAAAATCTCTCGTGCGCATGTGGACGGTCTAACTGTCTTTACCTTTCGATATTGCCTTCAACCTTATTAACCGATGATGGATACACAATTTTTCAACAGCTCTATTCAAGCTTGCTGTCGCTGGCTTCAAAGTGACAGCTCTAATTATTTCGTCATCTCTAGGTGTAGCTGGTCACCAACGCTTCGTTCTCCCTTGTAGCTGCGTGAATACCTTTGCTAAAGTAATGATCGGTCTAATCAGATCTAGAGGGTTAAAGAGCGTCTACGATGATCGACAAGACTCTTCGCTTCGTCAGTTATTCCAGCGTGTCGATTTCGGGTATCTTGAACCGGAATTTCAATACATATGCCGTCGGATGCCACCCTAGTCCTAGGGTTCGCACCGCTTGATCGGGATCTAGTTGGACTCCTTCCTTTTCTTTCCTCACTACAACGAGATCTTCTTCTGGTGTACCCTGCAATACCAATGGACTATTGGAAGCCCATTTCCTTAACCGTAATTCGGTATTTTTGTTAATTTCGTCTAGCTGGGTTCGCCGCCTCCGGATTAGTCCATGTAGACGTCCTCCGCTGCAGTCTTCGGCGCCTTTGGGTAGTCGGCTTGCTCATCCAAGGCAAGCTGCTTCAGTATCCTGGTGCCTTTCTCCTTTACTACTGGATGATGGGGTATGTAACAACGAATCTTGTTGTGCCCTTTCCGAATACGCATCCACCTTGCACATATGACCGAGCTTTAGGTATTCCTCCATATACTAGTTGTATTGGTTACGCAGCGCTGAATCCTTCAGTAATCTACGTTCCGGGCCTTGAAACCGTCGGTAAGCGATATCCCTTGACTCACCAAGCCTTCCAAAAAACGGCTTCACCCCTTGGTAGTGCGACTACGTATCGACCGTCCGAACCTCTTCGAACCGATTGAATATACTGTTCCTCGCAGCGCACTTCATTCGGGGAATTATTATGTGAATCGATCTTTCGCAGGACCAAAATCGGGAAGTCGCTCCTTCAAACGAATCGCAATATTGCAGGTTATGCGATTGTTATCGTGTGGTCCGTTCACACATCCGGACACTACCCATCCAAACACTGACTCATTCAGAGAGGGTAGACCTTCTCCTAGCAGGACTTCATTTCCGGTATTGAAAAAAGTGAAAAAGTGCTGGATTCCTAGCACTAAGTCGACAGTCTTGGATGTGAAAAAGGCTGGGTCTGCCAATTCCACGCCGGCTGGGATTTCCCATCCAGTCATGTCCACATTGGCTATTGGAAAATTCGCTGTCACCCTTGGTAGTAACAGGAACTCCATCCTTCTCGAGAATTCTGACTTTCTTGATCTTATTGTAACTGCGACTTTTTGCTTCACCTTCGTGCTGGCTTGCCCGATTCCAAACACTGAAACCTCTGATCGTTGCCGTTGAACCCTCAACTGTTGCGAGAAGCGATCCGTCATGAAGTTACACTCTGATCCGGAACCCAAAAGTGCCCTGGCCGGAACTAGAGTTCCATCCTCACCTTCCACTAAAAACGATAGCTGTTGCTAGAAGCACCGACGATGTACGGTTGCAGGATACGTTGGAAGATACCAGGGTAGGTGTTCCTTGGGGAATCTTCGACCTCCCTGGTGATTGGGTACCCACTGATGCAGTTCGTTCGATTGGGGATCCATTCCTGTTCTCATTAGAAGACGGTCGGAAACAAACCAAAGTGTGGTGTTTGCCCCTGCAGTTCCGACACACAAAACGAGAGGGACAATCTATCGCTCGATGTCCGCGCTTAAAACAGTTCCTGCAGAGAGCGTTGTTTCGTAACACCTTGTCGCGGTCAGTTGTGGACATCCGTTGGAAAGTCGGACATTGGTAAAGCAGGTGGATTTCCGAGCATGCTAAACAGCGTCCCACTGATGACTGAACTGTATTGTAGCTGAAGTGTGGGTTGGAAGGTTTCCTATTCAACACTGGAAGTTCTGGCTTCAAATCGGACGATTTCGTAGGTAGGGATCCCAGAACCTTGACTCTACGTTGGAGAAATTCGGTCAGATCCTTGACGCTGTCCTGCTCCTTCATCGATGAAAATTCCTCCCAGCTCCTCCTTGTGGCTGGATCTAGGCGAGCGCACAGGATGTCCATAAGCAGTAGATCCTTATAATCGGCGGGTTGAACTAACTGATCCAAGGTTTGAACCGTTCGTTCAAATCCTTCCAGCAGGGATTGCAAATCGGGAGCCGACTCCTTAGTCAGCTTTGGGAGCTTGAAGAGTGCTTGCACCTGCCTCCGCTTCAACTGCTTGCTGTCGTTGTATCGCTTGGTGAGTGTGTCCCATGCGATCTGATAGTTGGCTCTTGTTCTTGCCAGTGGGTCCACCAGAGCCTTCGCTTCACCTGCCAAGCACCCTTTTCAGATAATGGAATTTTTCTACATCTGGTAAGTCCGCCTTCCAGTGTATGAGCGACGTATACAAGTCGCGGAAGCTCAACCACTCGTCAATGTTGCCATCGAAAGTTTGCAACTTGATTTGCGGCAATCGCACGTGCTCCATGGTCGGCTGTTGCGATGTATCCAGACTGCGAATGGATTGGTTCAAGGCTGGGGGCTCCTCCAGTTCCTTTTTTTGTCCAGCAGCAGTGACTTCATATCGTAATACTTGCTGCCGAACTCGGATCGCTGCGTGGTGTAGATCTCATCCTCCTCGGTGAAGTCCTCATGGGTCTCAATGTCCAGGATCACATCATTCACTTCTTCCCACAATTCATCTAATTTCTCTAGTCGCACCGTCACCTGACTCGCACTTGTCACTACTCTCAACTTATCGACAAACCCACAAATATCCTGAAACATGTTGAGGAGCGACCGCAGCGTTGTCTTCAGGGTCCTCATGGCTGGAGTTTTCTTGGCGGTGGACGTCGTGGCCGGCATCTTCACACTCGCACTTGGACAGAGAATTCAAATACAAAAACGTAGGTGTAATATTCTGCTGATTCCTAGCCTCGGCTAGACATAAACTGTAGAGCTGTTCTATATTTACCTGGAAAAACAGGATTTACACCCTCTCTACAGGTATGCACTTCAACAGATCCTAACCGGTTGATTACTTAATTGGTTGAAGGCTTGTATCGACAGATCCCTCATTCGTCCAGAAATATCACACGAAGGTAGAAGCAATTATGTAGTACTCTGTGGTGTCCAACTTCGGCAAGGCATATACTGTTATAACTAACCTGAGAAATCAGTATTTGCGCTTCAAACGATCCAAATAACAGGTGTGCCGGAATATCACGGTTCACAAAACTGTTTTTTTCCGCAATAGTGAAAACATCAATCGAAAATCGCATCAGCGGGCCCCTCGATTATGCTTCCACGAAAATATGTTGGACACATCCACAGTCACGAGAGAAATATGTTTGTAGTAAGCTATCTACTCCCGCTTCGACAAGACATATACATTGGCTGTAATACAAAAACACTGACCTGTACAAACAAGCAGTTTCGTCGTCACCAATGTCCGGTCGCGCGCTGTGTTTGAACGCCGTCGATGGTGTTGTTTTTATTGCTCTCCGTCCAGTCCACAACGTTTGCCGGTCGGGGATCAGTAGAAAAACCGACAGTCTCGGTTTAGTTCTCGTCGGTGGTGTTTTGGTTGGTTAGATCGGCGCGTTTACCAATGGGAAAAGTGCGGGCAATTTCCTTTAGCTCAATCAGTGAAGTGATAAACACAGTGGAATGGTTGAAACTCCCGGTGCAAAAACAAGAAATTGAACGAAATCCGGTGGTGATTTTCGTTCAATTGTGGTCGATTCGATTCGTCGCGGTGGAATCAATGAAAGTGCTCGTTGTTTGTTTTGGTTGCGGTTTGTTGTTGTACCGTCGGGGAACAGTTTCGGTTGCAGTGCAGTGCAATTTGTTGTGGTGAAAAAGAAAAAAAAACGTTGTAGAAACCAACAGTGGTCCAGCAACGGCAGGACATAACTGTAAGTGTTTTAATTACCTGGATAAACCTGGATTTGATGATTCCGGGGTGATAGTACCACAAAAGAATGGCATTGGATGATCGGCAGTTCTAATTGGAATTGGTTGGTCGATCAGCTGCGTAATGATTGAGCGAAAAGGATGGATGTTCGCTCGGGCAGTTCGATACGCTGAGAAACGGTGAGTGCGCTTTTTGTTGCTAATTTATTGCGATGGCGTTTTGGCTTGCTCCTTACTAATTGCGCCAACGATCCTCCTTGGAAATGTGCAATGGCGATTTGAAGATCACTATCCTTCCGATGAATCCGGCTCGAAGGACCAATGTTTGGGAGCTGGTCCTTTTCCTTCCGAGTGAGTGGACTGTATTAGGAGCCTTGTGGGTTAACCGGTGGGAATTCCTGGGCGGACAAGTTCTTCGTTGGATTGGATACTGTCTTCCAATAGTCTTGGGAGAGTTTCTCTCCGGTTATTCACTTGGGACACTTCAAATTACGCACATTTACACTATTTATTCCACAAAATTTTGGTACATAATTATCTACACATTTATTGGGCAAAACACATTTATTCTAGTACACAAATAACATTTATCTATTTCGCGTCAAGAGTTTAAAATGATAATTATTAGCTACAACCGAGCTGGGTGCCGACGTTGGGAAAACTACTTCTCTTACAAAAAATGGGTTCCAAATTTCGGCGACCGAAAGTGTTACGCTGTTACGTCATCGTTTCGGTCTTCTCAATGAAACAGCTGCTAATGCCGAATACATTCTATGTTGCGACGAGGGGGCTTACAATGGGTACTTCATCCGAGTTGCAAACAATGAATTTAGTGGCTTAAGTGTCCGGTACTGGGGGATCTCCCCCTAAACTTGAGGATTCATATTGCGAACTTAGAAATATGAATAGCATATTTTGCTGAAAAGTGTTAAATAGGTAGAGGGAATTACGTATTCTTGGCAGACCAAGCCGATGCCGCGCTTCTTTTGGAATTTTCTCGGACATCAGCAGACAAATTGCATGTTTGGTTGTTGACATTTATACGCTGCTCGTTCCTTCAAATCAATATTGATTCAGGCCGACATAATTGTTATAAGCTATTTGAATAAGTTTATACAACGCTTTGAACATCCCATGTCTGTATGACTATTGTCGACAGCCCCATTCTCTTCGACAGTTTTCCCATAAGAACTGTAGGCAAACCTCTTCGTCAGCTTCAAATTAGTCGCATTTGGAGGCGTGTTCATTTGAGTTGACGACATGTCTGGTGATATTGTTCATTCACTCTCGGAAATCACGTCAGCGGGAAGCTGACAGAACAAAGAATCATCTGAAAGATTTCATTGATGTGTTTTGATGAAAAAATACTGCGTATTTAGCATTTAAAATTAGCATTACACATTAGATAATCAAATGGTCAAATGGTGCCAAATTCGTAAATTTCGCGTTTAATTTTTTTTTTTTGAATAACGTTTATCAATGAAAACTCCCAAAAACAACCAATTGGATAATTATCTTTGGAATCAGTTCAAAATGTAGGTAAAAACATACTGTATTACATATTTTAATGCAATTCAAAGTTAATAATTTAATTTAATTGATTTTTTTTATTCCTGTATGAATTTTTGTTATATGTTACGCATTTGTTAAGAACATATACAACTTAGATATACACAAGTTTTATCGAAATCTATCCATAATTCTTAGCGCTACAAATCCTCAAAGATATAGAATGTAGAAATAATGTCAAAAAAGCCCAGTTAGAGGTATTTAGTTTTTTTGCCAAAATTTATTTGGACTATCATTTGAAAACGGACAAACGTGTTTTCTCGATTATTGTTTAATAATTTAATCAACAAATGGTGACACCCACAGAAAAGTGTTGCATGGATGACTTGTAGATAGTTGTCTAAATTTTTGAACTCAAATACTAAGGAAAATCTTATTTTTGACCTGCACTGAAAAAAGAAAATTGATTTTCAAAGTTTGCTATCAACCATCCATGCATCGCGAGAAAGGCAATTCAAAAACAAAAAATTTAACAAAAACTTTTTCTTGTCTCAAATAAAAATTTTTCAGCGTGTCATTATCAAACGAAACTAAACTAGTGAACGTTACAATAATCTCAAAATTCTATGAAGCTCAATAAGCGAATCATGTCTAATCATTTTATTTTTAATTATCGAGAATCTATCTGTCTATATAAATAAAAAAGGAATGATGTTTGTATGTCACGAAATGGCTTACGAAGAGGTCAACGGATTTAAATAGTTATTTTTTCGCTTTGTTCGTCAAGAGTTCCGACGTGATTATGTGTATAAAAATACCAGGACATTCACCAGGAAAGCTGGAAAAACAAGAAAGAATGGAACTTTCATTATGCGTGGGACTATTCATAGTGATTTTGAACAGCCTACTTGATGACAAGACGAAGTTTACCGGGACAACTAGTTCCATATAAAAAGGGATCATGACGCGTTATGAGATTATAACTAGAATACCTCCCTAAAGAGTTCTGTTTGATCCTTCGACGTTAACGCTTGCTCCTGCAGGGGTGAGGGCAGGATCAAACATGTCGCACGTTGGTCGAGTAGTGAAATGAAAACGCGCCGCGGATCATTAGTAGTGTTTGATCTATTAATCGCGTCACTTTCTCTTGTGTGGGCGAAATGAACACTTGTTCGGCGTATAACGTGATTATCGAATTATATCGTGAATTCGATTAGGCGTAATTATATCATGGATCGCATCACCAACCACTGGTGACTTCCAGATCTTTACCTTATCCCACTAACCCAATATCCTTTCCATGACAAAAAACGAATCGCTTTTCAAACGAACTTAATCCTACTAAGGCTGGATATATAAAGTATTTATTGTGGCAAAAAAAGATTGCAACGATTTCTGTCTAAAACTATTCATATTTTTTCAACATTTGTTACAACGTTTCAGCATTGAATATTCTACGTAATACATTTGTACTTTACCAGTGAGGGAGCTTCAGAGAAAACTTTGATAATCTATGCGGTTGATTCTCTAGATGCTACACTAAACTTATGATAAACTCGAGTTTCCATAAGGTGCATTAGATACAAATATTATGTATTAGCGTTAATAAAAAAATGGGTAGGTTTCGGTTTCGCAATGTTTCCTATACGATTGAGCCTCATATTCATGTATTTGGTGAGCAATTTTGTGGGAGATTGAAAACAGCAAAGGAAAAAATATGCACTGAGAGAACATTTCATTTTTAAACTACGATAGAAAAAATGTGAAGTAGGTTTTGCAATACCATATCCTCCGAGTATATAATTAATACTTTTCCTCCGATAAAAAGAAAACAAAAATTCTTCAGCGTAGAATGGTTGAATAGTGCCAAAAACTGCCGTAAAAGCAATATAAATTAGAGCATCTCGCACATTTGTAATGCCCTGGTAATATAATGGACGAAAATATTAAAAATGTATCTTGTATAGAATTGAAAAATATTTTGACGAAATTCGATTGTAGAACGATGACAACTAAAAAAAGTGCTGAAAAAATCGGGTCAACACTGTATTTGCTTGTCACGGACCAAACAACGAATAACATCACAGAATTGCTTGTATTTAGTTTGTTACATAAAAGCAGTCGAGGTTTTCAAATGTATCAAATATTTATATTTTCATTTCTATAAGTATCCATAAGAAATTTATGGAATGATTGCGGTACAATCCTTGCCAGCTGTGTTTTGGCAAGTTTCCTGGGAAGATCTAACTAAAGTTCCCTTTCTACACTGTCATATTTCGGCTGGATCTACACTCGTGGATTGTATCTGAAGAATTTTAAGTGAGATTTTTGATATTTGTGATAGTGATCATAAGTATATAAGTATATTGAATGCTAAACTTTGACGGATATCTGACTAGGGTTCTCGGAGAAATTTTTAACGAAATAATCCTACGGCCGACAATTTGCTCCTGAGAAGTCAATCAGAAAGTGTCTTAACATATCAAACTGGTGCTGGTAGATACATAACAATGTTTTTGAAGACATGTGTTTCTTGGAATTTTGAATAAATTTTTCAAATTTTGTGAAACTTTTCTTGTCTTGTGAAACACGAGACAATCGATGCAATCACGTGAATATCTTGTTGCATATTCCCCGCACTTTTATTTTACTTCATCGGGAGATTTATGAAAGCTAGTGATCTCACGTTCGCAACATTCTGTGCCGTGTATAAAAACATCTCACTGCTGAGTTTCGGATAATTTTACCGAGAAAATCCCCAGTGTCAAAAAAGATTATATAGGTGTCACTTGTTCTTTATTCTACTTGCCTTGCATAATTTTGGAAGTTCTTTACCGTACAATTGAAATAATGTTTGGTGGACCATTGGTTAATATCATAATTCTCTGATATTGTCCAAAGAATCATAACAGAATAATCTTCATGTTATCTGTGATGAATTATGAACCTTTTTTTAACTGCCCTTCTACGCCTACTTGTCCCATGCTCTATGTAATGGATCGCGGGACAAATATGCGTAGAATGGCAGGAAAGTGCCGAGTAATTCTGTAATTCCAAAAGCATCTATTTTTGGGCGTCCGCGGGTTGTTTGTAGAACTTCAAAGAGGTTCGCAGCTACAAAAAGGTTGGGAGCCATTGGTCTAACCTTATCTGAACCTCAAATGATGCCGAATAAAAATTAAGAAATTGTAAGAGAATTTATTTAAAATAACTTGTTTTATATGATCTTAGCTCTGTAGTGCAGCAAATATTGTAAAACTTACTATATCAACAGAGATATTACAGTTTTAAGTAATTTGAAGTATTTTCTTGCACGACAAATATAAAGTCGGAGAACATATAGGCTAGGGACATTTGAACCGACAACTGATATATAAATCAGTAGTGGGTTCAAATGTCCCTTGCCTATATGTTCTCCAGAATAAGAGAGTTTATGATTGTACGTTAATATTGAAGTACAAAAAGTTTGAGACGTGTTGGTAGAATATTCTTTCTAGTCTTTCAAAAGAGTTTCGTTTCGTAAATATTGGGTTACTTAATAAAGATTATTTTTTAAATATTCTTTGCTGAATATCCTGCTGTGACATTGTTTATAGTAAGGTCGAAGTGTTGCACAAAATCGCTTGTAATAAAACAATTTTAGATTTAGAGAAGTTATGGTGGGTTTGAGCCTCCCGGGGATCATGTCTATCCAGTCTCCTGCAGTATTACATAATATATTCCCAATGTTCTCGATTTTACCTACAAAATGGTCAATTTAAGAGGGATGAATCTGAAATATTTATGAACCTTTCTGAATTAAATATTCACTGCTCGTCAGACATAATTTGAATTTAAACATATATTTAATTATGTTTCCATGACTTTAAGCAATAACGGTTTGACTATAAAGCGATTTTTTTTGACAAATTTGAATAATTGACATAACTAAAAAAAGGAATTGCTAAATGATATATTTAACAAAACTATAGATTAAGACAAGATGAACAAGTTTACTCAAGGAAAATTTTTTGGCCGGATATTCATATTTTCTAATTTATCGTCCATAATAATTCGTCAAAAATTTTACTTTAGTAAAATCGTCATTTCTTTTGAAATTGTTATTGAAAAATAATTCAAACATATATATGTTGGAAATCAAGTTATGCCTGATGTGTTGCAAAAGTTTAACTCAAATTGTTTAATAAATTACTCAGATCAAGACTACCAAACATGGACAAAATTTAAAAGTTTCAAATATTTTATCCAATTCTAATTATCCTTAAACACGCAATTAAC
>NW_018736675.1:0-24245 GCF_002204515.2 Aedes aegypti
CTTGTTTCCCTGGGCATAGAGTATATCGTACCTGCCACACAGATCGAATGCGAAAATGGCAACATTGGCAAAGAAAGCTCTCAGTTAATAACTGTGGAAGTGCTCATAAGAACACAAGCTGAGAAACAGGCTTTGTCCCAGTGAGGACGGTTAATGCTAAGAAGAAGAAGGGGTTAGTTGATTATGTAACAACGTACAAAAATGGGGGTTGGCCTGGGCAGTTCGATCTGCAAGCAATGGAGAATGGTCCTTTAAATCATTTACCCTGTCGATTTTCGATTATATTCCGGATCATCGGGGACTCAAGGCTGAATGTAAGGATACTGGCGTAAAAAATACTGTTGCTTCTGGCGTTCCAAGAAAATATGGCAATATTGAGAAAAATGTGGAAGACACTGTTGCTTTTGAATAATTTTGGTGCTCCTTGTTGGAGATTTGACATCGTCCAATCTGTTTTTCGTAATAATGGAAGGTACAGGGGATAGGCAAAATGATTGAGATAGGCAAATTTTGCCCAAATTCAAATGCTTATAACTTTATGAAAAATGGATGAAATTGGATGCATCTGGAAGCAGTCGACGGCAAATTTGGTCCAGTTTTAGGACTTCCTTGGCCATGCATATTGGCCACTGGACACCGGAGATGTTCCGGATTTCTGAGGTCATGTCCAATGTCATTTTTCTGTTGCTTGTATTTTGTGTGTGGTAAAGTTAGATAGATGTTTGCAATTTTCCCTAGAACTAGAACTATTTAATAGAAGTTTGAATGCCCACCCAAGGAACTTTCCTTTACGAAAAGATCCTGGACCGACCGGGAATCGAACCCAGACACCTTCAGCATGGCTTTGCTTTGTAGCCGCGGACTCTAACCACTCGGCTAAGGAAGGCCCCTGAACGCATTTATATGCATTTACATTTACGTTATTACAGTTTCTGCATTATCGTTAAAATCAAAGTGCAAATGTGTTACCTCTAAAAACCCCTGAACTGATTGGTTAGGTCTGCTGATTTTGAAAGCGATGTTTGGGGCGATTGTAACATCCAGACCCCTTAGACAGCTGCTCAACTGCAACGCTCATCTGGAGCTCAAATCAATTTTTTTTTAATCAGAAAAAAGTCATCAGCGAACAAATGGGTTTTTTAGGTTGCACAGATGTTGAATAAGATTCTCAGTTGGGTGGTAAACCGTGTAGATTCGACAACCAATCAATTCAATTGGCACTTCCTTTTTGCATTACTGTGTCTACCACGTTTTTCCTTTAGTTTTGGTGAGATAGTTGTTCTCACATCATTACATGCTTCGAGTGGTAGGTTTTAAATTGTATTTATATTTATACAGTGCTATATTCAAAAGTTTGAACTGGTTACTGAACGAATAAACATGCAAGGTCGACATATTTTTGTAGGACAATACCAGACTGTAATCCTGATGTCGTGAAGAATGTGCTGTTCAATAATATCAACCACTATTGCTGATAACGGTTGCAGACACAAATTCTTTAAACACAATACGTAAATCTTCGAACGATTGTTCTCATAGCTTTTCGGTTTCATGTTTCAGGTCTCGTGACAGAGTGTAGTGTAAATATATATATATCTATTATTAGGTGTGAAATTGGGATATATTTATTGTAATTATTAACAGGCATACCTCTAATCAGCAAACCAAAATGTTGACCCAAAACAATGAATTTATAAACTTATCACGCGACACAAGCACCAATTTTTCGCTATACCACCTTAGAACGCGACAACTTAAGCAATGAAGCATTATAACGCAGCGCCGATTTCCCTACCATTGATGCCAATGTAGTTGTTTTTTGCAATCTGTGAAACCATTGGTAATGTAATGATCCATGAGTAAATGTTTTCAAACGCTTTGGTTATTACTAATCGTAAAAAGCAATATCTTATGAAAATATATTTGAATTTTAAGACGGTAGCATACAACTGAATCTAAAGAATGGTTATTTATTGGAAATCTTTCAAATCTCTAAACATTTTTTTTTTATTCAAAATTTTAAATACACAATATACAATGGTACAAGCGATTCATTGTATCATACTATTGGTGGAAGAAGATCACCTATGGTACGTAACTCTTACTAAAATAAAAAAAAATGTTCAGGACGCCCCGATAGAACATTTTCAAACCGGTCTCAAATGAAAGGGGAAAGCCTAAGCTTTCATTTGGTGGGTGTTTCATCGATACTGATTTTTTTATATTAATGTTTTCTACCAGAGACACCGTGTATATATTATTTCCAAATTCCAGTAATAATCGGAATTCCAGTATTCTAGCCTTTGTTACAATACCCATTATAAAACTTCCATTTATTTCCACCGAAAGGGATGGTACACAAATTATGTCACGCTAAATTTCAACTTTTTGGACCCCCTCCCCCCCCCCCCCCCCCTTTGTCACGTTTTTTGTATGAGTCCTTCCCAAAATTTTGTATGGCTTGTCACGCTTGGCTTGACCCCCTCCCCCCCCCCCTTAGAGCGTGACGTAATTTGTGCATGACCCCCAAATTGAAGATTGAAATCACACATTGAAAACCCAGGATTTCTCCCATAATACCCAGGATTCCTACTGAAATGGCTGAATTCTCCTTGTAATGTTTAGTAATTCCCCCATAATCCCTAGATGCTAATCAGGATAATAAAATACCCTAAAAAAATTCCAGATTGCCATTTTTACAGAAACTATACCATAAAACTAACATTTTCGCTTTCGGAATCTGAGAATTCGTATTGAAAACATAGGATTCTTCTCAAATTCTTAAACATTCCTATAGACATTATAGTATTCTCACCGAAAATTCTTGAAAACCCACACTAAAACTCTAAATTTCAGTGTATTTCAACTGAATCCTTTGACGTCATACGGGAATCACAGAATCTCTATTGACATCTCAAAATTTCGTTTCAGATTCCAAGAGCTTTCATGGTAGTGAATAAAGACTCCCAAAAGTTCCCTCATAAACTACAAGAAATTATACCGAAATGTAAGAAATGATACTGAAATCGTGGAATTTCCTACCGAAATCCAAAAAATTTCTATCGTAATACCAATACATCAGAAATCAAAAGATGTGTTTTCAAATTCTATCATTTCTTTCCAAAATTTCCAGACAGGGATTCTCTCCGGAATCACAAGATTCTCTCCAACGTTCAGAATTCTAGAATTTTCACCAAAAACACCCGAATTCTTACCGAAATCTACGAATTTTTTAAAACTCCAGTAACCTCCTAGATCTAATACATCAGAACTCTCAATTTCTACTGAAATCCCAGAACTCCCATCAAAATCGCCAGAATTCTTACAGGAATCCAAAGATTTCAACTAGATGCCCAGAACTTCGCGCCGAAATTTCTGATCGCCCATTGAAATCCAGCATTCGCGACCAAAAAATTTGTAAAACCTCCCATAAAACCTGCACGGTTTCTGTAGGTTCCTATAAATCCCGGATTTCTTACTAAAAAACCCCATAACTTTCATCGAAAACCCAGATTTCATATAAGAATCCTGAGAGTTCCTACACAATTTGCAGAAATCCTTGCAAAATTTATAAATTCCCACACATAGAAAACTGAGAATAGCTTCCAGGGCCTAAGAACTCCAACCAGAAGCACAGACTTCAATTGGAGTCTCAGCATACCTTACATGAAATCTCAGGGGAATTGTCATTGAAATCATGGATTTCATCCGGAACTCAACACTGCCCCCTCATAATTTCTTCCGGAATCGTAGATTATCTTCAATATATCTTAGGGTTCATTGGAATTTCAGAGTTCCATAGGTATTTTAGAATTCTTACTGGAATCTAGAAAACTCTATAAATCTTATAAAATTCTAGCCTAAATCTTAGAATACCAACAATTTCAACTGAAATCTCAGAACAAAGAAGTTTTGATAACTTAGAACTTCCATTGCAATCTCAAAATTCATACCGGTGTCTTGAAGCATCCTCCCAGATGTATGAACACCAATTGGGATCCAAATTCAAAAATATTGAACATGCACCATAAACCACTAGAATCCCTAACTCCCACTAAAACTAACTCCTATCGAAAGTCCAAAATTCCTTTTATTGTAATATTCTTACCAGAATCGAGAATACCCTGGAATACCTACATGCATGCAAGAAGTATTCCTACTGAAATCCCAGGATTTCGTATTCCCAAGAATTTCCAGAAATTCGTATAGTAACTCTAAAAGCTTCTACCGGATTCTAGGTAATCTCTTCAACATATCAGGACTCAACTAATTTAAAATCATAGATTCGCCAACGGATGTGATACTTTCCTATTGAATCGCGATCTTCAAAAAAGTAGACTTTACGATGCACCTATCGAATGCTTTCTTGACTGACGTTATGGCCAATATTTGCCATCTATTGTCTATTGAATTCTGTCTGTCTATTGAATTTCTGCATCATTGTGATAAATGTGGCAGATATAAACTGCTTTGAAAACAGCCTCTTTGCGGTAGTAAGCAAAATTTCTATAGTTTTGCATGAAAAATCATAAAAATTTTCGAACTAAACATCGAGGGGGGATGGGCTAGGGGAGATGCGTCAACTTCCAGCGCCACCAAAAAACATAAGCCTAAGGGTTTGCTGCGAATGCTGGCTACAGAATGCGATTTGATTCGTATATGACTGAGATACAGCCATTTTCACATGAACACTCCTATATAAATCCGGATTCACCGGTGTCCTCTTCCGAGAGGACCCATAATGGGTCCAAAATGCCTACGTTGGTCTGAATTCATCATTTGGACCAGTTTTGAGAACGAAAATCTGCATGGCATTTTTGTTTTCATGATGCTTAGTAAACTTGCTATAGAAAAACACTAAAGAGCCAAGATTTTCGAGTCAAACAAAAGCGGGGAGGGTATGGAGGGATGGGTCACCCCCCCAAAATGTTGGTACACTAATCCCCTTTCCATAACTTTTTGAAAGAATTGGATTCGGATGACTATTGACTGAGATTGAAAGCATTTTTGTGCACTAAGGTCCGTCCTGCACTTTACGGGGTTAAAGACTATAGTTATTTATTTATTTATTCTTCTACATTAGTACCATAAGACATAATATTATGTCTTTTTAACCGTTACAACTGCGATATGACAGGTGAAAACTCATTCTAATACTTGAAATCAAGATGGCGTCACTTATGTTAATACTCTATTTTTCACTATACTCGAAGAAAATACCAACGATTGAAAGCTTGTTTCTTTGTTGTACCACCTAGTTTTTGTAGCATATTTTACTCAGAGTCTATGTACATCGATAGGTAGACGGTTTGACAGTAAGATAGGTAGATTTTGTTTCACTCTTCGCGCAACTCTCCATTCATAAACTCTGATCTTACTCAGTTTTGATGGTGATGGTGATCTCCGAATTTAAATCGTGCGGAGCGCTAATGGTGAAACAACGGTTTTCGTAACAAAATTCAAAATGGCTGCCAAATCTTTTTTAAGCTTCAAATGAAAGCTGTATCCTTCCTCTTCATGATGCCACTAAGTTTGCTATGAGTTCCAAGGGAAATATGAGACATATTACACGAGAAATACCTAAGGTTTATAAAAAATGGGCTTTTCGCAAACTGTTTAGCAGGTTGGCGTTCGATGGGTCCACCAATTCGAGAAAACCGAACCTACTACCCTTTGGTTTTAGCATATTCTGGCGATCAGTGACATAAAATTAAAATTCTAAAGGTTGTTCAGTAGAAATCTGTTTGGGAATTCGTTCCGCTAGGTGGAGGTAATAACATTTTTTCTTCAATTTTCTATAACTCAAGATTCTGATAAGCTAGGAGTAGGCGTTTTTGGTAAAGTTGTTCATTTGAACAAGGGCTTCTGGCGTTTTTTTACTTTGAACAACTAGATTTTAGAACTAGGATAGTTTATTTCGGGAAGGCTATACTTACCTTCATGTGGAATCTTTGTAATTGTATGACCATAAGTGACTATTATTATTATAATGCATCCTGTGAATACCATTTTATCCTGGCATTTTATTTTATTTGTTTATTGGGGCATTGTGCAGATTTTGAGTTTGAAGATATTTGAAAGATATGCAGCAATCAAATTATCCAGAGAAGAATCAAAACAGCTGCATCAATCGTTTTGATTACAAGAAATATGAAATATCATTAGAAATAGTTTTGGTAGGAATAATAATGCACTTAACTGTATACGTGTTTTCTTTTTCTTTTGTCATGAAACAAAGGTAATGCTCCCCTCATGTTGAAGTTATACCGATCATAATAAGCATATCTCATACTCAAACAGCGCAATACATATGCATAATAAAGTATAATGTTTCAAACAAATTTCTATCCCTTCCAAAAATCGAACAATCTAAAAGCGTTTAAGTAGATTCAACACCAACGATTACATGTAACGAGCTACATACAAAAGAGCCAGTTGACTAGTAAAGAAAAAAAAAATGCTTGTTTGTTGGAATTGAATTTAATTTCAAAAATGTCCATCGTAAAATACAGTCACACCTCCATGAGTCGATATCTGAAGGACCGTCGACTCATGGAAATATCTAGATATGTAGCTTAAAAACCTTTGGAAAGCTGTTTGTGGGGTTCATCATAGTTACCATGAAAATGGTCGTCCGGTAGATTTAGCTCACGGTTTCGCGTGTGTTTTCGTCGCTGGAGTTTTTTTTGTTTTTTTCCTGTTTTGGAGCGTCTTGCTGAGTAGTGCTTCGTGAAGCCCAAGCAGGACAGTTCGGTTTTGCGTCGTCCGATAGATTTAGCTCACGGTTTCGCGCATGTTTTCATCGCCGGAGGTTTTTTTTTCCTGTTTTGGAGCGTCTTGCTGGGTGGTGCTTCGTGAAGCCCAAACAGGACAGTTCGGTTTTGCGTCGTCCGATAGATTTAGCTCACGGTTTCGCGCATGTTTTCGTCGCCGTAGATTTTTTTTTCCTGTTTTGGAGCGTCTTGCTGAGTAGTGCTTCGTGAAGCCCAAGCAGGACAGTTCGATTTTGCGTCGTCCGATAGATTTAGCTCACGGTTTCGCGTGTGTTTTCATCGCTGTGGTTTTTTTTTTTTTGTTTTTGCCTGTTTTGGAGCGTTTTGCTGGGTAGTGCTTCGTGAAGCCCAAGCAGGACAGTTCGGTTTTGCGTCGTCCGATAGATTTAGCTCACGGTTTCGCGCATGTTTTCATCGCCGGAGGTTTTTTTTTCCTGTTTTGGAGCGTCTTGCTGGGTGGTGCTTCGTGAAGCCCAAGCAGGACAGTTCGGTTTTGCGTCGTCCGATAGATTTAGCTCACGGTTTCGCGTGTGTTTTCATCGCTGTGGTTTTTTTTTTTTTGTTTTTGCCTGTTTTGGAGCGTTTGCTGGGTAGTGCTTCGTGAAGCCCAAGCAGGACAGTTCGGTTTTGCGTCGTCCGATAGATTTAGCTCACGGTTTCGCGCATGTTTTCGTCGCCGTAGATTTTTTTTTCCTGTTTTGGAGCGTCTTGCTGAGTAGTGCTTCGTGAAGCCCAAGCAGGACAGTTCGATTTTGCGTCGTCCGATAGATTTAGCTCACGGTTTCGCGTGTGTTTTCATCGCTGTGGTTTTTTTTTTTTTTGTTTTTGCCTGTTTTGGAGCGTTTTGCTGGGTAGTGCTTCGTGAAGCCCAAGCAGGACAGTTCGGTTTTGCGTCGTCCGATAGATTTAGCTCACGGTTTCGCGCATGTTTTCATCGCCGGAGGTTTTTTTTTTTTCCTGTTTTGGAGCGTCTTGCTGGGTGGTGCTTCGTGAAGCCCAAGCAGGACAGTTCGGTTTTGGGTCGTCCGATAGATTTAGCTCACGGTTTCGCGTGTGTTTTCATCGCTGTGGTTTTTTTTTTTTTTTCCTGTTTTGGAGCGTTTTGCTGGGTAGTGCTTCGTGAAGCCCAAGCAGGACAGTTCGGTTTTGCGTCGTCCGATAGATTTAGCTCACGGTTTCGCGCATGTTTTCGTCGCCGTAGATTTTTTTTTTCCTGTTTTGGAGCGTCTTGCTGAGTAGTGCTTCGTGAAGCCCAAGCAGGACAGTTCGGTTTTGCGTCGTCCGATAGATTTAGCTCACGGTTTCGCGTGTGTTTTCATCGCTGTGGTTTTTTTTTTTTTTTTTTTGCCTGTTTTGGAGCGTCTTGCTGGGTAGTGCTTCGTGAAGCCCAAGCAGGACAGTTCGGTTTTGCGTCGTCCGATAGATTTAGCTCACGGTTTCGCGCATGTTTTCGTCGCTGTGTTTTTTTTTTTTTTGTTTTTGCCTGTTTTGGAGCGTCTTGCTGGGTAGTGCTTCGTGAAGCCCAAGCAGGACAGTTCGGTTTTGCATCGTCCGGTAGATTTAGCTCACGGTTTCGCGCATGTTTTCATCTCCGGAGATTTTTTTTTTTCCTGTTTTGGAGCGTCTTGCTGGGTAGTGCTTCGTGAAGCCCAAGCAGGACAGTTCGGTTTTGCGTCGTCCGGTAGATTTAGCTCACGGTTTCGCGCATGTTTTCATCGCCGGAGATTTTTTTTTTCCTGTTTTGGAGCGTCTTGCTGGGTGCTGGGTGGAGTAGTGCTTCGTGAAGCCCAAGCAGGACAGTTCGGTTTTGCGTCGTCCGATAGATTTAGCTCACGGTTTCGCGTGTGTTTTCATCGCTGTGGTTTTTTTTTTTGTTTTTGCCTGTTTTGGAGCGTCTTGCTGGGTAGTGCTTCGTGAAGCCCAAGCAGGACAGTTCAGTTTTGCGTCGCCCGGTAGATTTAGCTCACGGTTTCGCGCATGTTTTCATCTCCGGAGATTTTTTTTTTTCCTGTTTTGGAGCGTCTTGCTGGGTAGTGCTTCGTGAAGCCCAAGCAGGACAGTTCGGTTATGCGTCGTCCGGTAGATTTAGCTCACGGTTTCGTGTGTGTTTTCATCGCTGTGGTTTTTTTTTTTTTTTTTTTGTTTTTGCCTGTTTTGGAGCGTCTTGCTGGGTAGTGCTTCGTGAAGCCCAAGCAGGACAGTTCGGTTTTGCGTCGTCCGGTAGATTTAGCTCACGGTTTCGCGCATGTTTTCATCTCCGGAGATTTTTTTTTTTCCTGTTTTGGAGCGTCTTGCTGGGTGCTGGGTGGAGTAGTGCTTCGTGAAGCCCAAGCAGGACAGTTCGGTTTTGCGTCGTCCGGTAGATTTAGCTCACGGTTTCGCGCATGTTTTCATCGCCGGAGATTTTTTTTTTCCTGTTTTGGAGCGTCTTGCTGGGTAGTGCTTCGTGAAGCCCAAGCAGGACAGTTCGGTTTTGCGTCGTCCGATAGATTTAGCTCACGGTTTCGCGTGTGTTTTCATCGCTGTGGTTTTTTTTTGTTTTTGTTTTTGCCTGTTTTGGAGCGTCTTGCTGGGTAGTGCTTCGTGAAGCCCAAGCAGGACAGTTCGGTTTTGCGTCGTCCGGTAGATTTAGCTCACGGTTTCGCGCATGTTTTCATCTCCGGAGATTTTTTTTTTCCTGTTTTGGAGCGTCTTGCTGGGTGCTGGGTGGAGTAGTGCTTCGTGAAGCCCAAGCAGGACAGTTCGGTTTTGCGTCGTCCGGTAGATTTAGCTCACGGTTTCGCGCATGTTTTCATCGCCGGAGATTTTTTTTTCCTGTTTTGGAGCGTCTTGCTGGGTAGTGCTTCGTGAAGCCCAAGCAGGACAGTTCGGTTTTGCGTCGTTCGGTAGATTTAGCTCACGGTTTCGCGCATGTTTTCATCGCCGGAGATTTTTTTTTTCCTGTTTTGGAGCGTCTTGCTGGGTGTTGGGTGGAGTAGTGCTTCGTGAAGCCCAAGCAGGACAGTTCGGTTTTGCGTCGTCCGATAGATTTAGCTCACGGTTTCGCGTGTGTTTTCATCGCTGTGTTTTTTTTTTTTGTTTTTGCCTGTTTTGGAGCGTCTTGCTGGATAGTGCTTCGTGAAGCCCAAGCAGGACAGTTCGGTTTTGCGTCGTCCGGTAGATTTAGCTCACGGTTTCGCGCATGTTTTCATCTCCGGAGATTTTTTTTTTCCTGTTTTGGAGCGTCTTGCTGGGTAGTGCTTCGTGAAGCCCAAGCAGGACAGTTCGGTTTTGCGTCGTCCGGTAGATTTAGCTCACGGTTTCGCGCATGTTTTCATCGCCGGAGATTTTTTTTTTCCTGTTTTGGAGCGTCTTGCTGGGTAGTGCTTCGTGAATAGGCTTACCAGATGGTATCCTTTGGGAGGACATGTCCTCCTTTTTGATAATATGTCCTCCTGTCCTCCTTTGGACTGAAAATGTCCTCCTTTTCCAAATTAATCTAATATTCAATTTTACATCTATAAGTTTTCTGATTACAAATTCGTTAGAATCTCTCTGGCTATTCATTAGTCTTGTATAAGGATGAAGGGATGTTTTGCTTGAAACCCAATGTTAAGTTTGGTAAATTTCTACCGTTTGTGAACTTTCAATTTGAAAATTTTGTTAAATGTTTGATATGTTATAATTTGATTAGTTTTTTTTTTGTTTCTTTTCTAAATAATGTTTGATTAGCCCTAAAAAGGATTCCTTCATGATATATTTTCGACTCCTCGTTGTGTATGTTCAATCAATAGTGAAAACTTGCATGCTGTCGCGGGACTTTTAAGTGGGCGGAAATGCTTTTGGGTAATCCAATAAACATTTTTTGCACATTACTTACGAATATATTATAATAATCTTATTATGGGAATACATTAATCAATGTTGTCAGCCAAACTAACACCATTTAGCAAAAATTTGGAAGAGGAAAACATTGTTTTGAGTGATTTGCTATGAATATCTTTTTCGAAAAGAGACACACAATCTTTAAATCTCTTCTAATACTTTATATTGTAATAATTGAATCTAAGAGCTTCAATTGAAAACAAGTTATGTAACTAAATGAGAGATCCTTATTCAATAATTATTTTGAAAAAATCAAAGAATTATCATATTAAATAATTCACCCATATGTTCAAAAAAACCAAAAAAAAAAAATAATTTCGTTTCGAAGAGCAAAACGGAAAAGTTTTCTTATCAACTTAAGTTTTGTATCAAAGTAAGTAGAACTATAAGGCTTGATGTTTATAGTTGTTTCTATTGAAGTGACTTTTCGTCATAGACGTGTCCGCCACTTAAACTTTTGGTGCAGAAACAAGGTTTTTTGGAACATTTAATATAAATTTTTGTTGTTTCTTGAACAAGTGATTCAATAATCAGTGTTTTCCAACGACATTCTGTCCTTTTTTATTTTTGCTTAAAGTCAATTCTGGTTCTGGCATGGCAAAGTTTTTCAAAAGCGGTAAGACAAAATGTCCTCCTTTCTGAAATATTCTTCTGGTAAGCCTATTCGTGAAGCCCAAGCAGGACAGTTCGGTTTTGCGTCGTCCGATAGATTTAGCTCACGGTTTCGCGTGTGTTTTCATCGCTGTGGTTTTTTTTTTTTTGTTTTTGCCTGTTTTGGAGCGTCTTGCTGGGTAGTGCTTCGTGAAGCCCAAGCAGGACAGTTCGGTTTTGCGTCGTCCGATAGATTTAGCTCACGGTTTTGCGCATGTTTTCGTCGCCGGAGGTTTTTTTTCCTGTTTTGGAGCGTCTTGCTGGGTAGTGCTTCGTGAAGCCCAAGCAGGACAGTTTTTACATTCAGAAATGGAATAGTGAAAAGTGAAAAATGAAAAAGTGATTTGTTTGATTTGGGTCCTCAGTACTGTTGATTTTTGGCTGCCCTAAGTTCACCGAACCATCCGGAAGTGACAGGCAGCACATAAATTTAGAGAATCAATCCGGTGAGTTTGTTCCAGTATGATACTTTTTCTTTTGTGAGCCTTCCGAATCGTTTTTGTCCGCGTCGTGGAACTTCTGATCGTTTCTTGAACGGAAAATGTTATTTTCGGAGTTTGATAATTATGTTCAGATTGCGCATTCTGTCCGGGCGAGTGTTACGCAACTAACAATCGGTTGTGGATGCTTTTTAACCGTTCGATGACCCTGGAGGGATCGATTCTGCTTTTCGTATAATGTTGAGCAGAAAAACCGACTGTGTTATCCTAGGGTGTTAAGTTCGAACGCGCTTCCTTTCGTTTTTCGATTATCTAAAAATACAGTACCACCCAGTACAGTTTTTCAATGGGCACAGTACAGTTTTTCAATAGGCGTGATTTTTTTTTTTTTTTTTTTACGCGTATCGTTATTTATACAATCCGATGACCCTGGAGGGATCGGTTTTGCTTTTTACTGGTTATTGAGCAAAAATATTACTGCACAATCGACAAGCATTTCGCGAAATACTATTTATACTATAAATAAGCTATTGTTTTCTCTTTTGATTGCCGGCATTCAAAAGATTAATTTGAAAACGCTTAAACAACAAATATTTATGGTCTATCGCCAGCTTTCTAGGCGAATCCTGACAATATACCTTCCCCAACCTCCAACTCCGTAGCACTTATGAGGGTGTCGCTGAGTCGGTGGCCTCTCATTAAGTAAGTGCTACATCAACTTTCCTTCCCCTATCCCAAGTTACGGTAAAGATGGGCGTGGCCGGGAATACCGATATTCATGCTTTTAGTATTCTTGTTTATGATTTGAACAAGGTATACTCCCCTGCCTTGTTCTTGAAAGTAGTCAGGATGAGATTATTAAAAAGAAACATGAATGTTGCTAGTATCCAATCTACGAAGTATACCGTAACTACGCTAACGCTAACGCTAACGCATCATAGTAACCATGAAAATGTGTTCTTAGCAAGGATGGAAATCTAGTGATCATGATAAAACAAATGATGCATCGTGGTTGTTCTTTATCATTCGATCATAGCAACAACGACAAACCCTTAGTCGTCAAGCCATCACAACAAACTCCGCTCCGCGAAAAATGAATTGCTCGGACTGTGAGGTGACAATCAATTGTACGCGAATCAAAGTCATAATTTTGGAGGATTTTTCTGGTTGCACTCCACGATTTGTCTCCTAGCTTGTCGTTTATCGTCTGAAAGTGAATCGTGCGTAGTATGTGAGAGAATTTATCCGTGAATTTTGAATTGATTCGCATTAATCGCAACATGTTACAATATCCGACAAACCCTTTGTCCTACGACAAACAGTTCATCGGATGCTCGATATATCTATGATCATTGCGCGTGGTGAGGTGTTGAAATCATGTTGCTGCAAGAGCGACGGCCCTCTTGGACCATTCAGATAAGGTACAGTGGGGGAAGTGTATCAGTGGGGTAAGTGGATCATTTGTCCATATTGAGCATAAATACTTGAATATGTTGAATGTTTTTGCACCATTGCATCCTTTTAGGTTATGTTCTTACGTCCACACTGATACTAATGCAAAACTGGTACTTCACGTACACTAACACAAGCAAACTTGTTGGCTGCAAAAATCAATTAATTTTAAAATTGTTTTCCGTCAATAAAAAATCCATTGTATCTCTGCCTTAAATCAAATTCTACTAGTTTTTTCAATGCATGATAAACATTTCAGTTCTTATTGAATGAATCACAATGAAAAATATGTGATTTTTATAAATAAATACAGATATATTGGACATGATACACTTACCCCCACTTTTTAATGGGGTGGGGTAAGTGGATCATGTATTATTATAATTTATTGGCAGACTGCTTACGATAATTTGAATAATTTTGAATATTCGCAAATATTGTTTTGTTTTTACTTTTTCTCATTACTAGCTTGAATTTGTCTAATTGACTATAGAAAATTTGAATTAATACACCTAAAATTTATGTTAATATTTCTGGTGCAAGAAAATATAAGAGAATGAATATTGCAAAATTCAAACAAAACTTTTCGTGGTTTATTAAAACTGAGTTCTAAAAGAGCAAAGTATACAAATTTTTCAATTGAAAACATAATATCGTACCTTATTTGACCATATAAATTGTTCTAGACAGATAATAGAAATACATTCATAAATAGAATTAGATATTAAATGTAACTAATATTTTTAAACTACCAGTGTTTTTCGAAAACTTCGTCAGGAATAATCCTACAATATTTCAGTATAACTTTTGTAAATATATAGAAGAATTTTATCCAAATAATTCTAGCTACAATGTTTTTTTTTATTCGAATTGGTGTGAACTACTGTATTAATATTCTTAATCATATAATTAAGACACTTTTTAATTTTTAAAGTATCAAATCATGACATTACTAGCACTAATAACAAGAACGAGAGCAATATCATTCTGAGTATACATAATCACACCATATATGTTTTGAGAATAGATTTTTTTTAGTGGTGATCCACTTACCCCACTATGGTGGAGTAAGTGGATCGTTTGGCGCAAATTTTCAAGTCCCTCATACTCAATACATAAATATCAGAAAAATCTATATAAATGATGATTTGAAGTATATTAGTCCCTCATTTGTTATCCACAGAAAAAAGTTTTAATTACATTATTCACGTAAGCTGTACATAATAATGATGTTGACTATTGATTTTTCTGTATCCACTTACCCCACGGTACCTTACCGTGTTGTTTGTCGTTAGAGCTGATTTTTTTCCATCCTTGGTTCTTAGTATGCACGGTAGAGACAACAAGGTAGGCTATTCCCACGTGTAAACAACGGATTTCAATCAAAACATGTATCGTCATTCCTATCGTCAAGCATGAGGCTTATAGGATAGTAAAAGAGAGCAAGCTTTGCTGTCTTTTGCACTCGTTCGAGTTTGCGATAGGAATGACGTCATTGCCAAATGTCATTTTTCGGAGTATAATATCTTGCTTCTTTTTACCGTGTTAGTATGGTTCCATGAGTCGATATCGAGTCATGGAATATCGACTCACGGAGGTTTCACTGTAAATAAAAGGTCAAATTAACTTTCAGCTTTTAATTGCATTGCAGCATTTTGGCTAATCACTCATAACATCTAGTTTATCCACAAAACAAATGCATATGATTTGAATCCAAATTATTTCTACCAGGTTTTGTCTGTCTGAACAATTTGTCAAGTCCACTAGATAGGAAACTATCCTATGAACATTTTGGTCTCAATAACTTTTTCAAAGGCATTGACGTTAATTAGTAAAAAAAATAGGTTATCCACTAGATCAGTTTGATTACTATAAAGGAAAATATAGCCACCTGAACAATTCTGCAAAAGAAATCAATTAATCATAAAACTACGTGTAAAGACGTGTGAATGTAATTGTTACTAGTGCCTTATAGCGGTTGGATCCATTGTCAGATTGTTCGCTGACAAATAATAACTTACATAATCTTCTCAACAACATTGCTGAAAACATCGACGGTATTGCTCATCAGGATCATGAACTAAACAAATAAAAGAAATCAGTCACGCCACCAATCACATTTTTAACAAACAGTTGCCGGAAACAGCAACCTTTGAGCTCGTCAGGATATCGAGATACAGAAAGACACTGACACGTTAATGCTTCCAGTGGACGATTTGCCCTTTGAAGGAAGCACCACACTAGAAAACGGACGGACAAGCATGCAACGCCCAGTGGCACAGTCGAAATACCTTTTCGATGAAAAGTTTTCCGGACTGAGGCGAAAATCGAACCCACACTCCTTAACATGATTCGGCTAAATGCTTGGTAACACTAACCACAGGGCCACGAAGCTTACGATTGTTGAAGAATAACGGCCCCTAGCGAATAAATTCCCAAACAAATATGTTACCGCCAGAGAGTCCTTGATCTGATAAACCACTTTGCAGAAAACTCCAACCTTCTAACGTATCGGGATCTTAAGATACAGAGGTTCTAAGAAAAATGGTTTACTAGCGCCACCTAGCAAATGAATTCCCAGGCAGATTTTTTACTGCCAGATAGCCCTTGTGCTACTGAACAACTTTGCCGAAAACACCAACTTTCTAGCTCATCAGGATCCAGAGATAACCGTTGAAGGGATGATGTGGCAAATTTTGGTACCCCATGACAAACCGAGGTAACTCCGGATTCACCTGGACCATATATCTTGGATTTTCTGACCTTAAACTACAGTCACCCCACGCAGTTGCATCACCCACAATTTATGAATCAGCTAATTTCAAAAGACAAAATTATAATCAAACTTGTCACAAAACATCACAGAATTATTTTTACTGATAAGAAACTATGTGTAAAAATAACTCTGTGATGTTTTGTGGCAAGTTTGATAATAATTTTGTCTTTTGAAATCAGCTGATTCATAAATTGTGGGTGATTCAACTGCGTGGGGTCACTGTAGTAGAATTTTCCGGGAACTCTGAAAAATTCAGCAGAACCCATCAAGAAACAAAAAAGTTAAGCAGGTTTTAGTGTGTTTTCCAGCATACAAAAGTATGTTGGCTGGATGAAGGTTAATGTTGCCTCAGACATAGAAAACGACTGGTGAGCCCAGATTATAGATGGAGAATTTTATCTGATAATAACGGTCTGGGAAGCATCGTGGTAGCATTTTGTTCTGACTTTTGATGTAATCAAATTAAGCGTTATCATGCGGAATCGAAGTAAAACGAATAAGCCGATAGTCTAACACAAAGTTATACACTAGAATGCAATAACTGTGCTATCATTATGATGGGAATGTAAGTTAATGTTTTCAAATAGGGCCAAAAAGCCCCATCTTCGGCTAGGTTATATGGCTTATTGCAGATGATTTTCGAAATGCTGATAACTGTTCGATTTTCTTTTTATATTTGACCAGCAATAGTAGGGCGTACTACCCCTTTACTGTGATGCGTTTTGTTCCGGTGCTTTTGTGGATCTGTGATAATGTTGATTTCAAATATCACGATAATACGTATTTTATACACGGCTACAAAGCAAAGCCACCCGGTCGGTCCAGGATCTTTTCGTAAGTAAAATTTCCTTGGCTTCTCTGGGCATATATTCTGCTACATGATATACGAATGCGAAAGTAACAACTTTGGCAAAGAAAACTCTCATTTAACAACTGTGGAAGTATTCAATGAACACTAAGCTGAGAAGCAGTCTCTGTTCCAGCAAGGACATAATACCAAGATGAAGAAGAAGAACAATAAATTCGTCCGAAAACGTATTATGCAACGTATTCTAACGGGTTATGGACAAAAGGTCGAAAGACAAAACGTCGAAAGGACAAAAGGTCGAAAGACAAAAGGGCGAAAGGACAAAAGGTCGAAAGTGGGAAATTTTTCCTTCTTTGAAAAAAGATTTTCGACCTTTTGACCCTTCTTTTTTTGTTCTTCGACCTTTTGTCCGTATTATATCTATTTACCCTACATGCCACGTGGACAGATTTGTTTGTGTTACAGAAAATCAGTTTCTGCAGTACAAGAAAATCATCTTCTATAAAACCTAAAATGCAGGGTTTTAAATACCGATTCAATATGCAGCGAAAATAATTGTGTGTATTGTAAATATTATTTTACACATATTCGCAAAACGTAACAATTAACATAAAACTTGAACAGTGCACCAACGCTCTCATTACGACACGGAGAAAATTATATTCATTGCCGGTGACATCACACTTATTTCTCGATATTACATCGCTCTCGGTAATCTGCCCGTACCGCACCGTGAAGAAACCGGTTTTCACCCAGGAACTGATCAATTATGGGATAATGTGTAGCAACTACACCGCCACAGACATTCGTTTTATGTATGCATTCGCCATACGCCCCGAGCTCGTCAGAAGAGAGACCGCTTATGGTCATAGCTTATTTATGGCGGAATAGACAGCCAACGGCCTCGAGGACGTTTCCACGAATGCTCCTTTCCGCCGACCTCCGCTAGACCTAAACCATAGCATAGTTTTTTTTTGCATGCAGCTCCGCTGTCTTATCGAATTCTTTGAAGTTAGAGAAATTTGCATACATATCAAAACATGCTCGACGTACGGTTCGTCGAAGGTGGTAGCTCCATTAAATGACAACTTTTTCGCGATGGGGAATTGTCACTCGCCGTGGAAATGCGCCGCGCTTGCACTCCAATATGGATACGGAGAAACCACTGTTAGTCAAATATTTGTCCAATCATCGAGATTGCCTCGGTTGGCCTCGGCCGGTCTGCAGTGACTCATTGAGGACGTACGACACCTGAGTAGAGTTCTATAAAAAGAGAGGTGAGTGTGCTACGGAACAGGTTGTTGCTAATTTGGCGAAAGATTTTTATGTTGCCTGGTCTCGCCTAATGTATTGTGAATGGTATGCATCAATGCATAAAAAATTGAGGGTGTGAATGGCGGGTAAAATAACTTTACAACTTTCATCGCTAATCTAATCGCTTTGTAGTGGTGGAGTTTTTTTTCCACTGTCAAAATTGTGGTTTTTTTTATATCGCGAGTTATCCCACCGAGGACGAAGACGATTATTTCCGATCGCCGTGAAGGAAGGAGACCACTTGTAACAAGGGTTACAGGTGTACTTTTCAACGTAACCAGCATCATCAAATTCAATCATCGCCATCGCTCAAAGGCCGACCGTATCAACCCAAAGTAGCGAGACCGGAGGTGGCGGCGGTGGCGGCGGCGGCAACGGGTGCAACGAACAGTGGCAACAGCAGCAGCCAGAGCATCCAAGCAAGCCAGCAGTTTCTATCCATTCGTTAAGTAGAAATTCTATTCCATTCGCTCTATTGTTTCCCCCATCCCATACCACGTGGTTGTTGTTTTTTCTGGCAAAACTCTCAGTGGTCCTCAAACTACGGTTCACGGTTCAAGGTGACCAACTTATTTTTTTTTCTCGATTTAATTTTTTTTTTCTCTCGATTTTTTTTTTTATTATTATTCTTATTATTTTTTTTTTGAATTCAATAATCCCCCTAAAGTAATAATCAACATTTGAATTTTTTTTTTTCTCGATTTTTTTTTTATTATTCTTATTATTATTATTATTTTATTATTTTTTTTGTTGAATACAATAATCCCCCTAAAGTAATAATCAACATTTAATTTTTTTTTTTTTTTTATTATTATTATTATTAGCTACATTAGTGATTTTCAGGCCGTGGCCTAAAATAAGCCTATATTGCATTTTTTTTTTTCTTTTCTTTTTACATTTGTGTTCCATCTCCCCAACTACGGAGCTATTAGGCTATTGTAATGGACACAGTGGATGAAGGCGGGGGGCCGAAAAGGTCCGATATTTCCGACGATGAAAACGGGTCACTTAAATCTCCCTCGTATGAAGTCTTGACAAAGACACAAGAGTCTATGGATACTAGTCCCGTCAATGACAATGCTATGATTCCCACTACTTCTGGGACAAATATTGCTGGATCGCCAAAACATCCTATGGTTTCTCAGGATATCGAACATTCTCAAACAAATGGTTCTTCTAGTACTTCCTCCTCAAAGACCCCCCGCCTTAAAGCTTACCCACCCGGATCTAAGGGCCCCTTTCTGGTTTTCTTTCGGCCCAAAGGTAAACCGTTAAAACAAACTTCAAATCCAAAAGGATCTGGCAAAGTCGTTCCGAGACATTATCGAGGTGTCTTCCCCTAGTCGTAACAAAATTGCGGGTCACCGTCAGTGACCGTGAACAGGCCAACAAGATTGCTGCCCACGAGCTTTTTCTAAGGGAGTACCATGTCTATGTCCCAAGTCTTGAAGTCGAGTGCTCTGGTGTGATTACCGAACCGTTTTTGACATGTTCAGACATCATGTCTGGCACTGGAGGTTTTAAAATCGTGCCGTTCCTTCAGTACAGATACTTGATGCCAAACAAATGAATAAGGTGTCATCTGATGGCTCCAAAACGCCCTCAAACTCGTTTCGTGTAACCTTTTCTGGGTCAGCTCTTCCCGATGTCCTCGAGATTGGGCTGCTTCGTTTACCTGTCCGTCTCTATAAACCGACGGTCATGCATTGCGAAAAGTGTCAGCAGTTGGGTCACACCTCTGCGTATTGCTGCAACAAGCCCCGTTGCAGTAAGTGCGGAGAGCAACATGTGGAGGGCCCTTGCCCACAGGAACCGAAATGTACCTGTTGTGGGCAAGCTCCCCATGATCTTTCCGTTTGCCCGAAGTTTATAGAGCGGGAGCAACATACCATTCGGTCTTTGCAGCAGCGATCGAAGCGATCTTACGCAGAAATTCTGAAAAAGATTGGCTCCGACTGCTGTTCCACCAGCTCAATCTATTGCTAGCAATAACCTCTTTTCTTCCTTGCCTATAGATGATCATGGCTCTGGCTCTGAAGATGGAGAAGAGTACACTGTTATTAACACAGGAACTAAAAGGAAGCGAGCCGTTGCAAAACGACTCAAGCAACCCCAGCAAGCTTCTCAAAATGTCTCCGATCAACAGGCTCTTCGGCCATCTCTGGAAAAATCAAGAAGAGATAGAAACCGTGCCAAGGTTCCACCTCCAGGTTTTAAATTCTCAGCTGGAGAATTTCCATCTCTTCCAGGGCCATCTAAAACCCCAGATGCCTCAATTTTCCGCCCAGAAAACGAACAATCTTATCAACAGGGAAGTAGACATGAAAATGTTAATACTTCCGGAAAGATGACACTTTCTGGGTTAGTGGATATCATCTTCGAAACGTTGGAAGTCTCACCCGCTATAAGAAACCTCATAAATATGATGCTTCCATTGGTGAAACCTCTTCTGAAGCGACTGGCTTCAAAACTGGCCGATTCTTGATTCTTTCATATCCTTCGATGGCTAATTTATCCAACGAGGTCGGGGATATGATCGAAGTACTACAGTGGAATTGTAGAAGCATTATAAGAAATTTAGACGCGTTCAAATTTTTAGTTCACAGCACCCGCTGTGACATATTTACTCTTTGTGAAACATGGCTAACTTCTGATAAAGATGTCTCTTTCCACGATTTTAATATTATTCGCCTAGATCGAGGGATGGTTATGGAGGGGTGCTCTTGGGGATCAACAAGCTCCATTCCTTTTATAGAATTGACTTTCCCCCGATGACTGGCACTGAAGTTGTGGCATGTCATATTACTATACGAGGCAAAAGTTTCAGCATAGCCAGCGTATACATACCCGCCTAATGCCAGAGTATCTCGCAGAGATCTATTGGCCATATGCTGCGCTATGCCAGCGCCATGGTTAATCCTAGGAGATTTTAATTCTCACGGTACAGCCTGGGGGTCACCAAAGGACGACCACCGCGCTTCCTTGATATATGACCTCTGTGACAACTTTAATTTGTCAATTTTGAACACTGGGGAAGCAACACGAATAAAAACCTCCAGATCCTCCAAGCATGTTAGACCTCTCAATCTGTTCGAATTCGCTATCATTGGATTGCACGTGGAAAGTTATTCAAGATCCCCATGGTAGTGATCACCTGCCGATCAAATTTCAATTACCAATAGTTCGTGTCCAGTTTCGTCAGATCAACCTCGCGTATGACCCTTACCAAGCACATGGACTGGGAAAAATACGCTGAGATGATCTCTAACGGCGAACAGTTAGTTGATGTGCTTCCTCCGTTGGAAGAATGTAACTTTCTCTCCGGGTTAATTATCAACAGTGCCCTTCAAGCACAGCGCCGCCCTGTCCAGGGTCTACGGTACGAAGGCGTTCTCCTACCCTTTGGTGGGACGACGAGTGTACCAAGGTTTTTCGTGATAAATCCGCCGCGTTCAAAAAATATCGGAAGCGCGGCTCTCGAGAAAA
The DNA here is from genome assembly GCF_002204515.2 of Aedes aegypti. Classification (NCBI taxonomy): domain Eukaryota; kingdom Metazoa; phylum Arthropoda; class Insecta; order Diptera; family Culicidae; genus Aedes; species Aedes aegypti. The sequence goes on from NW_018736675.1 coordinate 21,565, forward strand.
TTACGAGCGATATATCGACCTCGAGCGTACATTTAAAAATCTCGTAAAAGCGAAAAAAACGTGGATATTGGCGTAATTTTGTTAACGGACTATCACGGGAAACGTCGATGAGAACACTTTGGACCGTCGGGAAAAGAATGCGAAACGCTTCAACGGTTAATGAGGATCGCGAAAGCTCTCCTCGGTGGATCTTCGATTTCGCCAAGAAGGTCTGCCCGGATTTCCGTACCAACGCTACGAACCATTCGTGACGTTCAAACAAATAGGAACGATATGGATACACCTTTTTACGATGGTAGAATTCTCACTTGCTCTTCTTTCATGTAACAACTCTGCCCCAGGGATGGATAGAATCAAATTCAACATGCTTAAAACCTCCCAGACGTCGCGAAGAGGCGCTTGTTGAATCTATTCAATATATTCTTGGAGAGCAATATTGTTCCGGATGAATGGAGACAAGTGAGGGTGATAGCCATCCAAAAAACCCGGTAAACCCACGTCGGATTATAATTCGTATCGTCCTATCGCGATGTTATCATGCATTCGAAAGTTGTTGGAGAAAATGATTCTCTTTCGGCTTGATAAATGGGTTGAAACGAATGGCCTTCTATCAGATACACAATTTGGTTTCCGCAGAGGCAAGGGAACGAGCGACTGTCTTGCGTTACTTTCTACAGAAATCCAACTGGCCTATGCTCAAAAAAAACAAATGGGTTCAGTCTTCTTGGATATTAAAGGGGCTTTCGATGCAGTATGTTATAGACGTCCTTTTCAGACAAACTCCACGAGTGTGGTCTTTCCCCGATTTTAAATAACTACTTGCATAACTTGTTGTCTGAGAAACGTATGAGCTTCTCTCACGGAACCTCAACAACTTCACGAATTAGTTACATGGGTCTCCCCCAGGGCTCATGCTTAAGCCCCCTTCTTTACAATTTCTATGTCAGAGACATTGATGACTGTCTCGTGGAAAATTGCTCGCTAAGACAGCTTGCAGATGATGCCGTTGTTTCTGTAACAGGACCAGGGGCGGATAATCTGCAAAGATCACTGCAAGATACTTTAGACAATTTGTCTACTTGGGCTTTAAAGCTGGGTATCGAATTCTCTCCGGAGAAAACTGAGTTGGTTGTCTTTTCTAGGAAGCGAGACCCAGCAGAGATCGAGCTTCAATTCATGGTAAGGGACTCACTCAAAGCATTTCACATATGTATCTAGGATCTGGTTCGACTCCAAATGCACCTGGGGAAAGCACATCAAGTATCTGCATCAGAAGTGCCAGCAACGAATCACTATCATCGTACACTCACCGGATACAGAGGTCGGGGAGCTCACCCGGAAGATCTGATAAAAGTTATATCGGTACAAACAATTCTCTCGGTCCTCGAAATACGGAGCTTTTGTTTCTATCCGGCCGCGAAAACCCACATTTTTGAAGGCTCCAACGTATCCAGTATCCTGTCTTCGGGATAGCCCTAGGATGCAATGAACTCCGACACATACAATGAGTTTAGAGGTGTTGAGCAGGAGATATTGGCCTTTATGCAGATCGCTTTGCGGAATTATCGCTTCCGGTTCCTCATCCGCTGTGAAGTGTTAAAATCCTTGGTTAGAGTGAACTGAAAAGCTATCGAAACGAAATCCTCAAAACAAATTCATGAGACACTGTACTATTGGTACATGACTCTTGGAGAGTTAATCCTTCCTCGAACACATCCCACGGTAGTTGCTTCCCAGTCTTCGCAATTCTACCGTATGTTTTGATCTGACCATGAAGCAAGAATCCATGGAATCCCAGATCCACTCCGTTCGGAGTATATACCACTAATTTTTGCTAACAGATTCGGCCAAGTCAGCAGCGACAGAACGTTTTACACCGACGGGTCAAAAAACAAATGATTCCACTGGATTTGGTGTATTTAATGAATTTCATAGCGCCGCATTCAAACTTCAGAGTCCTTGTTCCGTATATGTTGCAGAATTAGCGGCAATACACTACGCATTAGAGCGAATTGCCTCTCTTCCCTCTGATCAATACTTCATTTTCACGGATAGCCTTAGCTCAATAGAGGCTATTCGCTCAATGAGGCCGGTAAAGCACTCGTCGTATTTCTTACGGGAAATACGATGCACATTGAGTGCTCTATCGAATCACAATATCACCTTGGTTTGGGTCCCTTCTCATTGCTCAATTCCGGGCAATGAGAAGGCGGACTCGCTCGCCAAGGTGGGCGCTATGGAAGGTGATATTTACGAAACGGCGTATCATCTTCAGTGAATTTTTTACAATGCTCGCCAGCAAGTCATGGTCAGTTGGCAACAAAAATGGGATGAAGGGAATTTGGGCAGGTGGTTACATTCTATTCTCCCACAGGTATCGAATAGACCATGGTTTAAGGGGTTGGACATGAGTCGAGATTTTATTAAGGTAATGTGTCGCCTGATGTCCAATCACTACTCCCTAGGCTCACATCTCTTTAGAATAGGTCTCGCAGATAGCAATCGATGTGGTTGTGGCGAAGGTTACCACGACATAAACCATGTCGTCTGGTATTGTCCCGAACACGAAGTTGCTAGAATTGATTTATGTGAATCCCTCAGGGCCCGAGGAAAACCAGACAAGGAAGACATTAGAGATGTGTTGGGTAGGTTGGACTTCGATTACATGTTCCTCATTTCAA